>NW_025892076.1:0-24317 GCF_002878395.1 Capsicum annuum | reverse complement strand
GGGACTGAACCTCTCTAGCAAATAAATGCCTAGAAACCTCTAAACAAGCCAAGCTACCTATACCTTGATCTTTCTATAATGGGCATCGGCTACTACATCATCCTTACCTAGATGGTAGAGAATAATGACATTATAATCTTTGAGTGACCATTCACCTGAACAATCTTAAATTCAAATCTTGTTGAGTGAAGAAATGTTGTAAGATATGGTGGTTAGTGGACATTTCACATCAAACACCATATAATTAATGCTTCCAAATTATAAGTGTAAATACCCAAACGAGAATGTCAGGCATTATATATACAATGAAATCCTTACCCTTCATCAGCAAAGCAAGAATAGTAGCAGTGATCAATAAGGTCTAGAGCTTTTGAAGCTCTCCTCATATTTATCATACCAAACAAATTGTACCTCTTTCTGTGTTAGACGAGTAAAATCAAAAGTAATATAGGTGAACCCTTACATAAACCTGTAGTAGCAACTAGCTAATACCATAAAATTATGAACCTCGATCATGGAAATAGGCCTAACCCAATTTATTTCCAGTTTAAACTTTTCTGGGTCTATTATAACTCCTTTTTTTGAAACTACATGTCCCTAAAAGGACATCAAATATAACAAAAATTCACATATAGAATATTTGGCATAAAGTTGTTTCTCTTTCAGCAAACCGAACATAATATGGAAATAATTCTCATTCTAATCCATACTCTTAAAGTGTACTAGAATATCATCAATAAAGACAATCATAAAGGAATCCAAGTATGGCTTAAATACCTCATTCATTTAGCCCATGAAAGCAGTCGGAGCTATAGTCATCCTAAAGGACATCACCAAGAACTCATAGTGCCCATACCTTGTTCAGGATGTAGTCTTACAAATGTCCACATTCTAGATCTTTAATTAATAATACCTAGACCTCAAATCAATATTGCAAAATAGTGAAGGACCCTGTAGAGAGTTAAACAAATCATCTATATAGGGTAAAGGGTATTTTGTTATTAATCGTAACTTTATTCAACTATTTGTAGTCTATGCATATGCGTAAGCTACCATTATTTTCTTTAAAAACAAATAGAGCACCCCAGGGAGAGGCATTCGGATGAATAAATCCTTTATAAAGCAACTCTTTCAACATAACCTTTTTTTCACTTAACAAAATCGATGCCATCCTATAAGGGAGAATAGAGATGGAACATATATCTATCTTTAAGCCTATACATAAATCAATGTCACAATTCAGAGGCATGCCAGACAAATTAGTAGGAAATACCTCTAGGAAATCACAAACTACAGGAACTGACTTAATAGGTGGAACCTCTGTACTAGTATCTCAAAAATAGGCTAAGATTGTCAAGCACTCCTCCCAATTAACCTCTTAGTATGAATAAAATAGACATGTTTCATGGGAGCAAGATTATAGTCACCCTCCTACTCAAGTCTATCCATCCACAATATAGACACAGTGACTATTTTATCATGACAGTCTAAAATAACATGGTATGGAGATAACCAGTACATCCCAAGAATAATGTCAAAATCCACTATGTCTAATATCACCAGATCTGCCTAAGTTTGATATCCTATAAATATAACTTAATAAGAGAAATATGCCCTATTAATAATAATAGAATCACCAATAGAGGTGGAATATGAACAAGATCCTCAAGAAGATCATACATTATGTCCAACCCTAGAGCATAACCAACATATAAAATGATCATCTAGTAACATACAAGAATAACACCCATGATAACTACATTTAATGCCTCATCCTCAGGGTTTCCTAGAAAAGTAAAGAAATTGGCCCTATCACTAGTCTTAGTGTCTTCCCTACTAGCCTGAGTACCACCTTAACCTATATTTCCATCACTTCGATTAGGCTGGTTACCACCCCTACCTTCTTGGTAACCACCAAACCTATTCTATAGATGGACCACTTTCCTTATCTGCTGGAGTCAAAGCTTAAGAACCCTATTATTGGCCCGACTAACCAAACTACCTAATATTAGGACAATACCTACAAATATTACCAACGATACCTCACTCATAACATGTACGATCCAAGGTGCATCACTGAGCTTATATAGATAAGTTAGATAACTACCAAAGTCTGAAGATGATTTTCTGGCCCCTAATAGGCCCCTAAAAAATATCTGCATTGCTAATTGAATGGCAGACAGGGTATCCTTGCAAACTTAGACTTTTAGAATAAGAACCACTGAAATTTCTCACTTTACCAGTATTCTTTCGTTAAATCTTTATATATACCTCTTGTTTCACACCCTGTACCTTTTTTAAAAAATTCAAACATCTCCTAAAAGGATTTATGAGAAAATGTCATCTAAAGCACTAAAATCTGGAGATTATGTCCAACGTCTTAACAAATTGATGAATCTTTCCCTCCTCATTATGTAGAAATCATGAAGAATATTCGGACAATCAATGAAATTTAGTCTCATAGGCTACAACTGACACACTTGCCTACAAAAGATTAGTAAACTCATTTTTTCCTATCCCTCAAGTTCCGATGCACATGATTTTATAAAATGGATAAATAAAACCGAGTCCATACACTCTACGTAGGCCCTCCACCATATATAGGTGTCTTTCTAAAGATAAAAAGTGATAAAGTCCACCCCATATCACTTAATTACTCATATCTTATGAAGCCTCTAGTGGTAGTCGATTAGCAAATCCTAGGCATCTTCAAACTCAGTGCCATAAAAAATATGAGTCTTCATATTTATAAACTTGTAAAATAGATCATTCTTATCTTCGGTCATCACCGGACCTACTATCTATCATTGGAAGACACATGTATTTAATGCCTCATCCATTCTAGGAGCCACTACTGCAACATGTTGCACTTTTCAATATTGAACTGTAGGAACTACGAGGGTAGCCTCAGTTTCAACCAACCCAATGAAGAAGCTCAAAACCTATTGAATCATGTATAAAGACATTTGAATTAGAGTTGCACCTCCTTGAATTGGGGTTTCTTCTTCCTAAATTGATACTGCCCCATCCACTGCAAACTCGGGAATATCCTCAAGTAGGGAGTGACTTTAATCTCTCTCTAGTCCAAAAGGATTTTTCAACCAATAGTTTACTCAAATCCCCATAATTATATCTAAGGGGAGTAATTCCACGCTTGGAGTGATAATCGGAAATCAAGAATCATTCTTAGGTAATTTCATACATATCCATAGGTTATTATCACCAATTCATGAACTAGGGTCTAAACTTGAGAAATTCACCCAAAACCCCCCTTTCTATTAATTCTATAGTTCAAATAAAGCAATGTTGTTCGAAAGAATTGATGAACTTACCTTTTGAAGGAAATTGCCCTAGGTATGTGGAAAATCTATTCTCTTAAATCTAAGCACAAACCTTGGAGTTTTAGGAAGTAAAACCCTAAAAATAGACTTGGATCATTAAAACTACTCGACAATCAGTAGGCACCTGGCTGCTACAGTGGTCCCACTATGGTGGCCTAATGGCTCACCATAATGGTATAATACCCTATAATATCCTAGCTTAATTTAGCTCACGATTGAATGTTAAAGGGGTTCAAGACTTTGAAATTTCACAAAGTGTTGGGACTTAGTCATTTCCAAGGCCCCTAATCTTCGATGATTTTATTTTTAACCTTTCAAACCTTAGAACATTGATTTTTAAGTTGATTCATCATCGGGGTTGTTCAAGGTATGTATTGGGTGAGTTTTGGAATTGTTAGACGAGCGTAGGGTCGTGTTCGAACAATCAAAATAGTGAGGGAACCAAGATAGGCCTGTAGTGTAGGGATTAGCCTATTGCTCTAGAGCCCATGAAGCTGGGATTAACCCACCGATCTAGAGCCTGTGGTGCCCTCTCCCCTTTTTTTCCAGCTTTTGTTCCTCGTTATTTAAGGGCATTTGGGTTAATTCCCCTCAACTAAAATCATCCATAACATGAAATTTATGTCCCTAAGGAGAATTATTTGCCCCTTTATTCATAAAATCTCTAAAGTAAACCATTTTTTACTTGAAGAACAAACCCTAACCTATTCTCAATGAATCAAGGAATTCAAGCTTTAAACCTTAATAAATTCCTAAGAATCTTCCCAAAATCATCTAGTGAGGTATGTGTGATGTTAATCCATGGGTTTCTTTTACTCATGGAGTCCAAGAATCCCTTTTTGGTTTCAAATTATGAGTTTTTCATGTTTAAGTTGAAATATCTATATGAATCTCTTTTGAATTAAATTACAAGTTATGTTGATAAGTGTTTTTCAAGTGGGATGAGCCATTACAGGTTTTAAATTTTCTAATCTTCACGTTAAGTCCCTAAGTTATGATTTTAGTCTTGTAATCATGATATTCTCGCATGCTTTACCTATTCCCATGTTTAAGTTCGTGAATCTCATATGTTTGATGAATGCCTAAGTGTTGGGTTTGAACAATGATCCCTTACTATGGTTTTAAATCTTTCATATGGCATTATTGTTGATTCCATTCAGTGTTGGTGGGATATGAACACCTGATACCTAGATGATTTATATGAATTTAGCTTTATAAGTACTTAGACAGTTAATCCGTTACTCGTATCAATTTAATTACATATTTATAATCATAATGAGCACTATAAGTTATGTAATAATGTTCAATCTAGTTTAGTCTATTCTAGTATCAGTGTCAGTTTAGTTGGGAGTATGATTTAGAATCGAGGGAACTCAGAGATGAGGGCTCACCTAAAAGTAGAGGGTGTGACCCTTAATAGCGATCCTCGAGTTCCAAAACTATGTAGCCAATGTAGGTTAGATATTCTTACCTGTCAGTTGAGGGTTGACAAAGTGTTTACTTGCTAGTTGAGGGTGACACATATCTCATTAGAGCACCTGCCAATTGAGGGTGACTCATTAGTCATTCAAGACACCAGCTTAGTGAATCCATATAGCTAGTATTAATACCCATGGCACAGTACTGACACCTTCCAACTAGGGTTAAAGGTTGTACCCCAATTAGCTAGGATTAGGGTATGCCGATTAGTTGATAGCTCCCACGATCTCAGTATAGTATTCAGTATGGTTTCAGTTCAGGTTTGCCTGATCAAAGCATACAAATTCTTAGTTATTCAATTATCAAATTTCAGTCTTTTAGTTTACAAATTATGTTAGATATATGTTTATGGTAGTCTTGCATTCTCAGATGTTACAGTTTTTATACATTCATGTTTAATTATCTCAGGAAATTCAATTAGACCTTATTTCATATGCACAGTACCCTATGGATATCACCCTAATTGCATTTCATATACTAGTACATTCAAAGTACTGACTGCATACTTTTCTTTATGATATAATTTCTTATATCATAGGTTCAGATGCACAGTTTACCAACCGTAGTTAGATAGGTCAGTATAATCTAGTAGCCATAGTGGTGAGTCTTCATTTATCGAGTATAAGTTTTGTTTATTCAGTTATTTCCATATTTTATTTTATTCAATTAGTCGGAGTTAGTTGGAGGTCTTTCCCATCAAGTCCATTGTTAGTTTAGAGGCTTTTAGACATTCAGACTGTCAGTAGACAGTCAATCAGTTACTTTTAGTTTTATTGGATATTTCAGACTTATGATTGATTTGGGTTTTTTTACTATTCAAATTTACATTTCCATTTTAGTTTATCTTCCACACAGGTGTTATGTTCTTATTTATTCAATGCTCATAATAGGTACCAGCTCATGGGTTAGCGTTAGTTGTGATCGTAAGCACCATTGTCAAGTCTAGGGGGTAGCCTCGGGTCATGACAAAACTTGGTATTAGAGCCTAAAGTTTTAATGTGCCTTAATGAGTCTGAAAGCCATATTGAGTAAAGCCTTATGCTTGGGTGTGAAGCGAACCATACTTATGGACAAGAGGTTACAAGACATTTTTGGAAAAGTTTCCCTTCTTTCAGTATTAATGTCAAGAGAAGGATCATGATATCTACTTAAAATTCTCTTTCTAACTCATCCTTCATTCTATTTACTGATAGTGCCTCTCAAAAGAAATAACAAAAGAAGGAACGAGAATCATCCCGCACCACCGCCTATTTAGTAAGATCCCTTAAATGAACATGTCTCTCATGCAGAGTTTAGAGCTATTTTTACTACCTTAGATTATTTAGTATCTACTCAGAACAATCAAGGAGTTGTTGCCCCAGCCAATCTAGTGGCAAATTCAACTACGGACAGGATTTAGGATTCACGTGGATGGGTCTCCCTTTGTTTTTGGGATCTAAGTCTGAAGAGGATCCACAGGAGTTTCTTTATATGGTATAGAAAGTGACTAATATTATATGTGTAAAATTGAGTGAGAGTGGATATTTAGCTACAAATCAGTAATAGGATATAGCTTACACCTAGTTTAAGTAGTGAAAGGAGGAAAGGCGTACTAAGATAGGGCCTATAGAGTGGAAGGATATTTTCATGGCTTTTGTAGATAGGTTTTTCCTATTAGAGTAGAGGGAAGCTAAAGTGCAGGAGTTCATAAATTTGAAGCAAGGCAATATGAGTATGAAGGAGTACTCGCTTAAGTTCACTTAGTTAGCGATGTATACTCCTTCGATAGTACTGATAATAGGTATAGAATAAGTAAGTTTTTATCTATGTATTTGATGGTGTCATCAAGGAATGTAGGACTTTAAATTTGAATAAGGATATGAATTTATCTAGACTTATGGTTCATGCTCAGCAGATTGAGGAAGAAAGAGAGAATAAGAGGGCCAGAATGGGTAGTTTTAACTTTTCTTAACCAAGGTTAGAGGTTGGTAAACATTCTTAGTTCCATCAAAAGTCTTCATCCCTAACCCCATCTTTAGCTAGTGCACTAGTGCCTAACCCCATCATGCATATGAACCTATTGTATTAAGCCTACCTCACTTGGATACCAGTATATTCAAAGTACTAACACATTTACGCTATAGTGTCTTATGCCATAGGTTTAGAGCACGGTCTCTAGAGCATCAGTAACATACCGGTTCAGCAGTCAGAGTCAGATGTAAGTCCTCATCCTTCGAGGAAATGATGATTGCATTACTATTTCAGTTTTCAGTTTATTTCAAAAGATGGAGTTAGTTGGGGACATGTCCCATCAACTCCTTATTCAGTTTAGTTTATAGGCTTTCAGTCAATAGCATGTCAGATAGTTGTTTCAGATTTTCTTTTGTATTGTTATACTATTTTCAAACAATATTTTAATAGATGTTTACCCAGTTTGAACCTTATGTCCTTTCAGTACATGTTTTCACATTTATACAGTATATAATGCAATGATTAGGTAGAGATATCAGTCATGGGTTAGATTGTGGTCCTTTGGGGTCATGGGCACCGTATGGCATTCCGGTACCAGATTTGGGGTATTACAAACTTAGTATCAGAGTCTAAGGTTCAATAATGTCCTAGGAAGTCTGAAAGGCACATCTAGAATAGTCTTGTACATAGGTGTATTGTGCACCACACTTATGTGTAGGAGGCTATGAGGTGCTTTAGGAACAGTTTCCCTTCTTTTAGTATTCATGTCGGGCCAGTGAGCATAATCTTAAGTCAATCTCTCAGTCTAATCTATTCTTCTGTTTCTTCTACAGAACATGCCTCCTGAAAGAAGAAATAAAAATCAATCAGCCCCTCAACCTGAAGAACCTTTTGGCGATCATGTTTCTCATGTGGACTTCAGAGCTGCATTCATTATTCTTCATCAGTCAGTTGTTACTCATAATGAATGACCAGCTATCGTTCTAGCCAAACCGGTGGCTAATTCAGTTGCAGCTAGGATTTGGAACTTCACCCGAATAAACCCTCCATGCTTTCTTGGGTTTAAGTCAGATGAGGACCCTTAGGAATTTCTAGATCAGATTCAGAAGGTGACTGACATCATGGGGATGATTACTGTTGAGAGTGTTGAGCTAGCTATATATCAGTTGTAGGATGTGGCTCATACTTGGTTCAAGCAGTGGAAGTCAGAAAGGGCATATGATGCAGGACCTATAGAATAGGTTTATTTTGTCATTGCATTCATAGAGAGGTTCTTTCCCCTAGAGCTGAGAGAAGCTAAGATGTTAGAATTTATGAACCTCAGGCAGGGCACCATGAATGTGAAAGAGTACTCTCTTAATTTTACTTAATTAGCCAGATATGCTCCTCATGTGGTTGCAGACAGTAGGGCTAAGATGAGTAAGTTTGTGTCAAGAGTGAATGATAGCATGGTTAATGAGTGTAGATCCACCATACTAAATAGTGACATGACTTTAGCCAGACTGATGACCCATAATCAGTAGATAGAGAAGCAAAATATTAAGATAAAGAAAAAATAGAATAGGAGGGCAAGGACAGGTAGTTTCAGCTATGCTCAGCCTAAGTCAAGAGGTGGTAGCCGTACTCAGTATAGTAATAAGCTTTCAGTCCCATCTCCATCTTCAGCTAATGCATTAGTACCTAAGTTTGGGAATAACAGTCATGATGGGTCACCACACTCTGAGGCCCAGGGTAGTGAGAACAGGAGTCTCACCTATCCACTTTGTGAAGAGTGTATTAAGAATCACCTAAGTGTATGTAGAGAAGAAAGTGAGGTACGTTATAGATGTGGTAATCCAGGCCACAGGCTGCGGGAATATAGAGTAAGGGCTCAGAAGGGAAAAGATTTGCACCAACAGGGCATTACTTCTAGTACCACTAGTGGTCAGTGTCATAATAGGTTTTACGCTCTTCAGACTCTCCCTGATCAAGTAAATTCCCTCGACATAGATTCGGGTATGTTATACGTCCTTCATACTCATGATATGCATTGTTAGACCTCTTTCTCTCATTTTAGCTTAAGTTTTCAGCATGAGTTATTTAGTCATGAATCAGTCCATGGATGCCCGGTGCATCACCCCAGTATCTTAGTAAGGTGAGCGTTCTTAGAGGGACATAGTTTCCCAAATGGGAGATACCCCATTATTCCCCAACGCTCTTATGTCATAAATTAAGTTTCTCTTCACATAAGAAATCCATTTTAGAATAAAGAGTAATCATATGTTGACCCTTGAAGTCCCAACCTCTTAATGGGCCAAGTATTCAGAAACTTAGTTCAGTTCATGAAATTCAGTTTATGTATCATATTTCAGCCTCAGTCAAGTTCTTAGGTTCTAGTTTATGTATACTTCTAGCATAATCATGGGGTCATCAATTCTTTTCAGTTACATAATAGTTTTATTAAACTTACTCGGTTCCTTGTTTAAATTACCATTACAAACTTGTTATTCAGTTCATGCTCAGATCCCCATTACAAACTTGGTACTAAGTACCCTTACATATTCAGTCATGCATTCATATATCAGTTCAGTCATGTAATTATGCATCAGACATGCATTCTCACTCTGGGAAATTCACTTCATCAGAATATTTAGTCATATATTCATGAGAGAATTATCTGTCATGCATCAGGTATGCTTGAATACATCTTATTAGTCATGCATCAGATATGCATGTTCAATATATTATATTCTGATCTTCAGTCATGTCAGTCATGAGATGATGGTTTAGTTATTCATGTTTAGTATGTACATCAATTTATGTTCTTCCCCTCACTCTCAGTCTCATTCGAGGACAAGTGTTCTTAAGGAGGAGATATTGTGATACCCATACTTTTCCTAGCTTAAAATTTTTTCTCAAGAATGTTAGAATCTTTCTTGGAAAGATGAATCCACTTTTGTACATGCAGTATTTTTAATATTTTCACTTTATGTCAGGTGGAAAATTCAACAAGATTTCCATCAATACCAAATTCGCCCAAATCTGACACCCGGGTGAAGAGTTAGAGCCTTTTTAGTGATACAGTGTATCACATGAGCCTTTAGCGCGTTGCGGAGATAGCTAAAATGATAATTGTCAATTTCTAGTGATTCTCCGTGATAGTGGTACGTCGTGCCAAACTTCTAGGTCATAGACAAGGTGGCAATGTGATAGCTCCGCATCGCATCACTGTGCAATTTCCCATTTGTCACTTTTCAATGACTTGGCGCGATTGTAGCACGTCGTGCCAAGGATGAAAATTGGGAAATTTTCTCAGAAATTAAATACGTGTCCTAGGGTTAAAATGTCAATTTCCCACCCTATATAAGCCTTATAACAAGATATTTGGCCATAATTCAGCAACTTATACTCAATTACTCTCAAAAACTCTCAAGAACAAGCCTCAGGATTTTCATAGAATGTTCAATTCCAAGGGAATTCACCGTCAAATTTCAAGAATCTCTCTGTCAATCTTCGTAGAATCACAAGATAAGGTATGCGTAGTGTTCATTCATGATCTTCTTTTATCCATGAAGCCCAAGAATTTCTTTTATAAGTTTAAGTCTATGGATTTCTTTATGAATTTCATGTTAGGTTTATTTTGTTTATGTTGAAAATGATCAATTGAATTCAAATCCATGTTGGGTGATCAATTTTATATGGAATTGATTTGTATAGATGTATATTCATGTAAACCTATGAATAAACCCTAGGATTATGAAATTAGAGATGAATCATGATGATTAATTGTTGTATAATATTGTCTACATATGTTATGCCTACCATGTGTTTGATTAAATTCCTAGATGAAGGAACAATGCCCAACTAGTATGATATCATGAAATCCCCATGTATGTACAAGCTTATGTATATCACATGTTTGGTGAAGTGCTTCAATATATGAATTATGAATTCTGTTGTTGGTCATGTGTTCAAGTAAGCCGTGCTATGTTAGTTTCTTCTCATCGAGTCCTGGGGGTACTTGTACCCGAATATTTAGCTGTGTGCCTAGAGACATGTCATGTTTTCATGATCTCCTCAGTAAATCTATGATCCATAGAACTCAGTCAGTCATATGACTCAAGAAATCTCAGTAATCTCAGTATTTAAGTAATCTCAGTGATCTCAGTAATTAATCTCAGTAACCTCAGTATTCCCAATCAATCTCACTAACTTCAGTATTCTCAGTCAGTCCTCAGAACTCAGTAAATTCCATCAGTCAACGAAACTCAGTAAATTCAGTTTAGCTTCGCTAAACAATACCACTAGTATCGGTTTAGTTCAGTTAATCAGTTCAGCTCAATTAATCAGTTCAGTGTCTTTCAGATGGGAGTAGGATTCAGCACCGAGAGAGCCTAGGGATGGGAACTCACTTGCTAGCTAGGACTGAGATCCCTATAAGTAATCCCTAAGTTCTAGAACTATGTAGCCAGCGTAGGTATGAGATATCACCCGTTAGATAGGACTGACATACTCCGGGATCACCCGTTAGTTCATTTAAATGTATAGGACAGATCCCAGGGGTCACTCAAAAAATTAGGACTAACTCTACAGTAGTTGTCTTTACCAGTGGCACAGTACTGACACCCTTCCAGCCGGGGTTACAGGTTGGACCCCAATTAACTTAGTATGGGGCATATGTCGGTTAGATGAATATATCCCATAGTTTCAGTTACAGAATCTGGACTATTAGATATAGTAAATTCAGCTCAGTAGTATAGATTTAGGACTGTTAGATATAGTCAATCCTTATCATTATAAATAGACTCCGGGATCACCCTTTAGATAGGATTGATCTCAACTATGGTCAATCAGTAATGGTATCATCAGATTTAGAGATCACCCGCCAGATAGGACTGATCTCAAATTCAGTTACTCAGATACAATATGCAACTCAGCTAGTTCCATCAGATTCAGGACTGTCAGATATAGTCACTCATGTTATTAGTTATATCAGTTATCAGAACTCATGTTATCAGTATTCAGCTTCAGGTCTATTAGACACAGTCAACCAGACCAGTTCTTCATAATCTGAATTGTCAGAAATAGTTATTTATTATCAGTAACATAGTAAATTCCATGTTATTAGTAAAATCAGTAGTCAAAACTTAACATTCAATCATATCATGATGTCAGTTATAGTTATGTATGAATGCATATATTCTCACGTTCATGTTTGTGAGTCAGTTAGTATTGTTCATACATATGAACCTATTGCATTCAACCTACCTCACTTGCATACCAGTATATTTAAAGTACTGACGCATTTGCGCTATGGTGTCTTATAACATAGGTTTAGAAGCACAATCTCCAGAGCACCAGTAACATCCTGGTTCAGCAGTCAGAGTAAAATGTGATTCCTCATTCTTCGAGGACATAGTGATTACATTACTATTTCTGTTTTCAGTTTATTTCAGTAGATAAAGTTAGTTGGGGACATGTCCTATCAACTTCTTTTTTCAGTTTAGTTTAGGGGCTTTCAGACTATAGCATGTCAAGCAGTTATTTTAGATTTGCTTTGGTATTTTTATACCATTTTCAGACATTGTTTTATCAGACGTTTATCCAGTTTGAACCTCATGGCCTTTCAATACATATTTCTATATTTATATAGTATATTATGCAGCGATTAGGTAGAGATATCAATTATAGGTTATATTGTGGTCCTTCGGGGTCATGGTCACCATATGGAATTCCGGGTACTAGAATCAGGGCGTTACAGAACCCAACATAATAGACTAGAAAAATACCTTGCTCAAGCTAGTTATACTAGTTTTCTCAGTTGAACTCTAAATGCTCAAATTGAATCAAAACTCATGTAAAACCACCATTAAACATTGTAAACACATACTTGGACACATAAATACTCATTTATATCATTCTCACCCCATTAACCACATGAATCATCCTCAAAATAGGGCTAAATAGGCTAGAATAGTAGCGCCAGAATGCATAAATACTCCCAACATCACCACCCCACACTTAAAGCCTTGTTCGTTCTCGAACAAATCTTAACTAAAAGCATCATAAGCTGGAAAAACTCCACACTTCTACTACATGTAAGAATTCAAGCTAGCACTACAATGACTACATGGAATGCAAGTTTACAACACTAAGCATTTTATACACAATTGACAGCTCATAAATCCTACTCCAAAATATCCTATCCTTAAGAATTTACTAAATAAATAGCAAACTCATGCATATTTCTAAATCAAGGACATCATAAAAATCACCCACATACATCAAACATGTTCCCTCACAACAAGAGTTACCCATAATCACTCACAATAATGCAATTTATGACGTAATGGGTACAAGAATCAAATTACGCTCACTCTCACAAAGAATTCACAAGTTACACACAATGAACCATAGACTTGCTCTTAGTGTAATACTGAACTAATAGTCGAATGTAAAGCTTGGCATCAATTAGGACTTTTTCGGGTTGTAATGTAGTCTAAGGGAAGGGTAGGAACTATTTTAGCCAAGAATAGCGACTAACCTCTCTAAGAGCTTTAATACACTACATCATATATTTAAAATAAATCTCTAACAACCAAATCACACCATTTATGTCTACTATCTCTTTTATTTTTGCCCCATCTCTTTTAAGTATTTTCACAAACACTTGGTAGACACATAGTTTACTACCACAAGAATCAATTTTTCTTTTTTTTCCACAATCATGGCAATATTTCTAGCATTAATTATATCACATCCATCCACCACACATCAAACATAAACACCAATAACTATTACCTTGGGGCATCAATTTCACCTTTTTCTTGTTTAATTTCTCAAACTCCTTACTAAATTAATTTTTTATTAAAGCACTTAGGAGCTTTATGGATCAAATTATGGTCTGTCAAAGAAGAGATAAGGCTACATATGAGGTTGGAAAAGAAAAAGATAAAGGCTCAATGGGGGTTAACTAGGATAAAGCACAAGGCTAGGTAAAAGAAGGTATAAAATAAGGCTATCAAAGTAAAAAAAAATGCCTATATCATCTTCTAAATCCACATTCTTTATTTCACTTTACACACACACACGGGGAAAGTTCTAGAAATCACATGAAACAAAGAATATATAAAAAAATCTCACACACACATGGCACATGCTCAACTCAATAGATACATCATCGCCTTCTGACCAAACAATAGCCTGAATTCAAAATTAAGCCAACAAAACTATAGTCACAAACTTGAGCTTAAGAGTCTCAAAAATAGTAATTCACACAATTCAACATACTTTTACAAACAAACCCACTAGCACCATGCAATAAAAAATAGCACCAATCAAGAATATCTCACTTATTCCTATCCTAAAAAAATTTTAAATTAAGCCAAAATTTAGAAATTTCTCCACCCCACACTTAAAAATTTACTTTGTCCCAAAAGTGAATTTAAAAGTAAAAGATAGAAATACTCCCTGAGGCCTTTAGGCCTAGGTAGATGCATCTTCACATAAATAATATCCATAGAACCCCACACTCATTCTTTGCCATGCTTCAAGCTCAAGTTTATGGTACTCAGACTTTCCATTAACTTGTGACTCAATAAAAAATAAAAACTACGTGAAATAAAAACTATGAAATACTTAAAAGAGAATCTACCTAATTAACTTGGGTTGCCTCCCAAGAAGCGCCTAATTTAGTGTCTCGGTACGACCCAACTCAACTCAACCATATTCCTTCACTCTTTTACTCCCTTTTGGGAGCCATTTATTCATTTATTTCAACCTCTTTTACCCTTTAACATGTTGGGAATTGGTGGCTTCATCTTAGGCCACTCAATCAGGTAGTCAGAAGAGGTCTTTAGTGGATTAGGCACTCTACACTCATCCCTTTCTAACATATTGATCATGCATAAATCTTTATATAAAGGATTTTCAATAAGGGTCTTGTAAATATCAAATACCACCTCTTCATCATATATCCTCATCTTGAGTGTGCCTTTTATAACATCAATCAAAGAACCTCCGATTGCTAAGAATGGACGCCCTAAAATAATTGGTAACTGTTTGTCTGCCACAAAATCAAGAACAAGAAAATCAGTAGGAATAACAAATTTACCAACCTTTATGAGGATATCCTCAATGATTACACCTGGATATGCTATAGATCCGTCTACTAGCTGCATCACAACTCGTGTTACTTTAGGCTCTCCCAAGCCCAATTTTTTAAATAATGATAGGGGCATCAAATTTATGCTTGCCCCTAAGTCACTCAATGCATGGACTTCATTTTCCCCAATTTGTATGGGAATAGAAAACTTCCCTTTATCTTTTAATTTCTTGGGGATTTTTTGTGTCATCATAGTGCTACACTCTTCAGTGAGTGTTATGGCTCCCATATCTTGAAGTTTCACCCTCTTCGCCACCACATCCCTCAATTACTTTGCATACTTGGTCATACTCTGCAAAATATCTAGCAAAGGTAGATTAATATACAACTCTTTGAATGTGTCAATGAACTTTTAAACAATGCATCCTCCTTCGCTTTTATGTACTTTTCAGGGAAGGGCAATGGCAGCGTCTCTTTCTTCTCTGGTTCAACAACTTTTTCATTTTCTTATTGGGTCAGTACCTCAATATCTACCTTCTTTGTTGCCTTGGGAGGTTCTTCTTGAAGCTCTTTACTACTCCTCAAGGTGATTGCCATGACTTATTTTGGATTTTCTATATCAGCAGGAAAATAACCTTGTGATCTGGCATTTAAAACTTGTTGTATCTGCCCAACCTACAAAACTAAATTTCTCTAGGCCATTTCTTAATTCTGTAATTCTGCCCTTTGACTATTCCGATCTGCAATTAATTGTGTTTGACCATCTATGAGTTATTTTATCATCTTTTCCATATTGCTCATTGACTGATTTGATTGGGCCTGTGGTTGTGGCACGTTCCATGACTGATTTAGTGGATGAGTTTGCCACTTCATGTTGTAGGCATTACCATAATTCGACCTTTGAGAATTACCTACATACAACACAGATTCTGAATTTAAAGCACATATGGTAGCGGCATGACCACTATTTCTGCATACCTCACACCAACTTGCAACTTGTTGGATGGCATTGACTATGGATACAGGTTGTGTTGCTCTCAACTTTATGGTATTGAATGTTGTGTTGATCAAATTTTGTATGGTAAAAACCTATGCTGATAAGGTTGTGAATTGATCCACCTTCAACAAACTCGTAATTCTTTTTATGGAACTTCTAGAATCTGAATGCCATTTTGGATTTCCTTGGGCTATGTATTTCAGTAATGTGTACAACTCATCATAAGTTAGCTCTTTGCGGCTGAATCTAGCAAAATCTTCGTATTGTGATCAAGAGCTTATATAAAAGTATGAGCAAGTAAAACTAAAATAAACAATTGCTAAAATAATCTATTTCTTGAAAATCACAAAAAAAAGACCAAGCGTAAAAACACCAAATAAACCAAAAAGTAAAACTAAAATAAATAATTGCTAAAATACAAGTCCCCGACAACGGTGCCAAAAGCTTGACAATGCATATGCAAGTGTATGTGATCTTATCAAGTAGTAAAATGGCTTCAAGAAAGCCCAAGTATCGATCTCTCAGGGACTTGCTTCGCCACCTATCTAATTCTAATCTAAAAATTGAGAAAAGTTAACAAATAGAGTTTTAGAAAACTAAAAATAAACTAAACTAATGAGGAAAAATAATGACTTAGGACAATCAATGGATAGAAACCCAGGGTTAAGGCTTACGAACAATCATAGTACGTTATTGAACTTCATTCATTAAATTACTTATCGTGGTTATTGATCGTAGGGTTAATTGCATGATCATGGTTTTCCAACCTCTAACCCTTTGACTAAGTTGAACTTACAACTACATCGTTAAGAGGGGATGTAATAGTTCACTTAAGTTCTTTAAAGCTATCATCTTACATGTGAATCAACTAAAGTATCCAAGTATATCCCTGTCCTAGATACTAATTTAAATTCCTTATTTTATAAAGAAAAAAGAACCATACTTTGCTTATTCCCATATTTTACCTCCCTATTCTCTCTCCCGAGATCACAAGATTGACAATTGATGTATTCTAAAGGTAGCTAATCCTTAAAATAGTTAAAAAAGAATAAACAAACAACCAATAATGATAAGAAAAGTAACAAACTCAATTCAAAATAAAAGTAATCATGATTGTGGCCTTAACCCCGGATAGGAGTTTTAGCCTTTAATGGAGATATTCATCATCCAATCCCTTGGATTGATGATCAAACCATGAAAGAAACTAAAATAAAAGAATGATAAAACCCTAAAAAGAAGTTGTGTAGCCTGCAAGATCTTCCAAGGATGTCCAAAAGTAAGTAAAAAATGTTAATAATGTCCTATTTATAGTGGAAGAAATAGCCCTTGCCTTTTTGAACAAGGAAACAATTTCTGGTCTTCTGCGAACCCAGTGACGCGCCGCGTAGATTATAGCATTAAACACATTGATGCGACATGTCGACTTCACATTGGTTAACTATTTTTGGTTCCTTATTGATACATTGATGTGTCTCAAGTGCCAAGGATCCTTATAACGTGCTCACACTCTCCCAATACTTTTCAGGTATCCAAATTGGTGTCAAGATGTGTTTTGTGTTTCCGTGATCTATTCCAAGCCTTTTTGAGTTGTTTCCACTAGATTTGAAGCTTGTATATCCTTCATATATCATCATTATCCATTGAAAAATCATCCTATATAATTAAACACAACAGTTTAGAGCTCAAAACAACATAACATCCTCAATGATGAACTAGAAACATGAGCTAAGCATAGGCTAAATTCACATTGAGCTTTAACTTATTGTTTTGGCTCTTTTCTCTATCCAATTGAACCTTGAACATTATAACTAAATTGTTTCAAATATAAATACATAATAAAAACCTTAGTAACTCATTAAAATATATTAGAACCCAACACAATAACTAGAAAAACACCTAACTCAAGCTAGTTATACTAGTTTTCTCGGTTGAAATATAAATGCTCAAATTGAATCAAAACTTAGGTGAAACCACCATTAAACATTGTAAACACATACTTGGACACATAAATTCTCATTTATATCATTCTCACCCAATTAATCACATGAATCATCCTCCAAACAAGGCTAAATAGGCTAGAATAGTAGCGCTATAATGCATAAATACACCCAACATCAATGTTATTCTATATTTTTTAAGAAAAATAGCTGAAGAAGAATAAGCCAATTCCTTCGAATTCATGAAGTGTTCTTAAGGAAATAATTCCCCTCAAGTACCCAAGGTTGTGGAATTTTCCTTCGAGGATAAAATGGCTTCACAACTAGAATATAGTGGTACCTCAAACTTTCTGGTTTTCTTTGAAATCACTCTAAAGGAGATGATCACATGGATATTTTAGAAGCAAGAGAAATGTTTTTTTTATGCTGAAATTTTCATCCTAAACCTGTAAGAAATGCAGGTTTATATAGACATGAAGTACCTCTTCGAAAAGGAGGCAATGGTTCATCGAAAAGGTGTGTCATTTTAGAATAGTCATGTATGTCTATTATAAAACAATATGTCTTTTCTGAACAGCCACAATTGACTGAATAGTCACCCCTTTTCCAAAATAGTATATCTTTTCCTTAAAGGATTGTGTCCCTCTATTTTTCATTCATGCCAACTGAAACCAACAATCCCTCACATGAATGGGAAATGGCTATTATTTGTAAAATTTTATGGACAAGTATGTGATCATCAAGAAAAAATTGATTACATCTAGATAAGTGGGTTTCCCTTTGAACTTTCTATAGTGAACATGCGTCAGATACACTCGATCAATCGATAGATTTGATATCTTTGAACCATCGAGCTTTAATTACACCTAGATAATACATGTCATAAAACTAGACTTTTACCATTTATGGTTCTCACAGTTTTTTTCATTTCATCCACAAACACATCCCAGTTTCATGAGAGCTTTTAGAATAAGCCTTTATTAACATTTTCCTTGAAATAGATTCCACTTCTCCCTCACATAGGTAATTTCTAAACATTCAATCCTATAGATTAAACTATTTGGTCAAATCTGTCAAATTTAGATAATCCCTAAAAGACTTCACACCATAAGTCTTATCCTTGTTTACTTAACATTATCTACATCATGAGAATGGGTTGGGTATATTGACAATGTTGAACCTGTCAAACACAACTTTGTTTGATCTCCTTGAACCTATTTCTTAGGATCTCTAGTTTGCTAGGTAGAGTTACCGCCATGTTAACTTGTCATAGGCTGTGAACCCATTCACTTAGATGTTCTCTCAACTCCCTCTTTAGATAGGCCTTTTGTAAGTGGATCCGACACATTATCTTTTTACTTCACATAGTCAATAGTGATAATTTCACTAGAGAGAAGTTCTCGAATGGTATTATGACTCTATCTTATCTGATGAGATTTACCATTGTACATCATGCTCCCTGCCGTACCTATTGCTACTTGACTATCACATTGTATACATACTGGTGCCAATAGTTTGGGCTAATAAAGAATATCTTCCAAGAAGTTCTGGAGCTATTCTGCTTCTTCATCTTCTTTATCTAATGTGATAAATTTTGATTTCATTATAGAGCAAGAAATACATGTCCATTTGGATGATTTTCAAAAGACTGCTCCTCCACCTATAGTAAATACGTATTCACTCATGGATTTTACTTTATTTTATCAAGTTATCCAATTTGCATCACTATATTCTTTAAGTATCGATAGATATTTACTATAATATAAAGCATAGTCTTGAGTGCATTTAAGATACCCTAAAACTTTTTTCATTACCATCCAATGAGTTTTATTGGGATTACTCGTGTACCGACTCTACTTGCTAATAGAATATGCTATGTGTGGTCGTGTACAATTCATGATATGTATTAAACATTCCAACACTTTTGTGTATTCCAACTGTGAGTTACTTTCACTTTTATTCTTTTGAAATGCAAAGCTCACGTCCAATGGAGTCTTGGCAATACCAAATTTCAAATACTTGAATTTGTCAAGTACCTTTTTGATGTAATGAGACTGTGACAATGCCAACCCTTATGAATTTTTATGGATTCTTATTCCTAAGATCACGTTCATAAATCTAAGGTATTTCATATCAAACTTGCTCTCAAGCATTTATTTCGTAGCATTTATGTCAGAAATGTCTCTACTGATGATCAAGATATCATCTACATACAAACAGGCAATGACCTAGTGATTTGACGTGTTTTTAATGTAAACACATTTATCATATTTATTTATCTTAAACTTGTTAGCCAATATGGTTTGGTCAAACTTCATAAGCCACTATTTAGGTGCTTGTTTTAGTCCATACAGTGACTTAACAAGTTTACACACCTTATTTTCTTTTCCTAGAACCACAAAACCCTCAGGCTATTAAATCTAAATTTCTTTCTTCAATTCCCTATTTAGGAATGTTGTTTTCACATCTATTTGATGGATTTCAAGACCATATACCACCGCCAAAGTAATTAACATCTGAATTAATGTTATCCTCGTTATCAGCGAGTATGTATCAAAGTAATTAAGTCTTTCTTTCTATTTGAAGCCTTTTACTACAAATCTTGCCTTGTATTTTTCAATAGTACTATCTGCTTTTATTTTCCTTTTTAAGCTCCATTTAGAACCTAAAGGTTTATTTCCTGGAGGAAGATCAATCAACTCCCACGTCTCACTATTGACTTTCTCTTTCTAAATGGATGAGTCTGAAGACGATATTGTTTCTTTAAATATTTCAGGCTCATTTTCTAAGAGTAATGTTACAAAATCCAATCCAAATGAAGTTGAAGTTCTTTGACATGTACTACATCTTGGATTCTTATCATTATATACATCCTCACTTGGTTCATTTCAAGCTTGTTTAAACCCCCTACTAGACTGTTCATGTCTAGTTTTATACGGATAAATATGTTAGAAGAATTCAACATTATCTGACTTGATTACCTTAGTTTTATTGATATCTGGATCTTTGGATTTATGAAACAAAAACTGACATGCTTTACTACTTTTAGCATATCCGATGAACACGCAGTCCACTGTCTTAGGTCCTATTTTCACTCTTTTTGGCATAGAAACTTGGACTTTTGCTAAACACCCCCACACTTTAATATATTTCATGTTGTGTTTCCTTTCTTTTCATTTTTCTTATGGTATTGATAGTGTCTTACTGCGGGGCACCCTATAAAGTATTTGGTAGCTATAAGGATAGCTTTCCCCCATAAGTTTGTGGTAAACCTAAACTTGTTCATAAGGCATTTATCATTTTCTTTAAGGTTTGATTTTTTGTTTCTGTAATTCCATTAGATTGAGGTAAATACAGGGCCATAATTAGATGGACAATTCCATTCTCTACACATATTTCTACAAACGGAGATTCATATTCTCCACCTCTATCGCTTCTTATCATTTTGATTTTTATCTCTAATTAATTTTCAACTTCTATTTTATATTGTCTAAATGTATCTATTGCTTCATCCTTACTGTTTAGCAAATAGACATAACAGTACCTAGTGCAATCGTTAATAAAAGTTATAAAATACTTTTTCCCACCACGAGATGGTATCGACTTCATATCACAAATGTCAGTATGCATTAAGTCTAAGGGATTGGAATTCCTTTCAACGGACTTATACGGATGCTTAGCATACTTTGATTCCATACATGTTTGACATTTTAATTTATTGCAATCAAAGTTTGAAAATTTTTTTAAGTTAATTAGCTTTCACAAAGTTTTATTATTTACATGTCCTAATCGTTCATGCCATAAATCATTAGACTCAAGCAAGTAAGAAGAAACAAAACTTTTATTTATTTCAACACTCATTACATTCATCTTAAATAGGCCCTCAGTAAGGTACCCTTTTCCGATGTACACTTCTCTTTTACTAAGTAGAATTATTTTTGAAACAAATACACATTTGAATTTGTTTTTATCAAGAAGTGATACGGAAATCCAGTTCTTTCTTAACTTTGGTACATACATGACATTGTTAAGAGTCAACACTTTGACTGAAGTCTTTTTCAAGCATGCTTTTCCTGTCCCTTCAACTTTTTCAGTTGTGGAGTTTGTCATGTAAATCTTCTCTTCGCCTTGTGTCAGGTTGAATGCAGCAAACATCTCTTTATTTGCACAAACGTGGTGGGTGGCACTAGAATTCATCCACTATTCTCGAGGATTTCCCACCAAGTTACATTCTGAAAGCATGACACATATATCATCCATTTCGTTCTTGGACTCAACTATATTTGCTTGATCCTTCTTTTTCCCTTTCTTTGGGGCACGATAATCTGTAGACTTATGGACAATATTTCCATAATTAAAGCATTTTTCTTTGAATTTTTTCTTAGGTTGATTACTTTGTTGTGCTGCTTTCTTCCGCTTCTTTGAGTTATTGGGGTTATCTTCTACAATATTAGCTCTATTTATTGAAGAATTTCCTTTAGACCTTCTCTTTGGGGATTTGTTGTGTTCTTTAATGCACAGCCTCACAATAAGGTCTTCGACTGTCATCTCATTTCATTGGTTTTTTAAGTAATTTTTGAAGTCCTTCTACAAAGGAGGAAACTTCTCAATTATCATAGCTACTTGAAATGCCTAATTCACAACCAAACCTACAACAAAGTTTATGTGAACATTAAGAACATTTTTAACCTGTTCAAATAAGGTATTCATTAAATTAATACCTTCTGTAAGGAGATCATGGATTTCTTTTCCAGCGCATTCCACAATTCTTTTGATGTCTTCATTACGCTATAGATATTGTACAAGTCATCTTGGAGGCCGCTTAGGATGTAATTCCTACATAGGAAATTAGAATATTTCCACACCTCTGTTACAACGAATCGCTCTTCGTTTGAAGTTCCTTCGGCCACTTCTGGAGCATCTTCTGAAATAAATCCTTGAAGACATAATATTATTAAATAGAAGAACATCATTTGTTTCCACCTCTTAAAATCAACTCCAGAATTTTTTTGGGGCTTTTCCCTAGTGCTATAGCGGGTGCCCGTTTGTGCGACTGGTTGTGGCAACACTTGTTGCTGCCACACTTGTCATACCTTCAACATGACCGTCTGTCCTCATTTTTCGTCACAAAAAGATAGTCAACTTTATTATAAAATTATACTTATTGCATACAAGTTCGTAGCAACTTATAAATACAATATATTTCTAGTTTAACGATGAAGTTCTTATGTCTTCCAATCATTAACCGAATGACCTTTAACTTGTGATGAAGATTTTATTTTTTCAAATCACTTGTTAAGTTCAAATGGAGTAGAAAACTTAAAGCTTTAATCTCCAGAAACTAAACAATACAGATTATGAAAGAAAAAAAAACTTTAGTGAATAGAAAATTTCACCAAACAAGCAAAAAGAATTTATTTTTCCATTTATTTCCTGAAGATTATTGTTTCAGGTACAAAAAATCTATAATGTTAGTTCACTAAACTTCAACACAAGTTCAAGACTTTTCAAGAGCACTTTTGAAGTTTTCCAACACCTTCAACACAAGATCAAAATGACCTTTCAAAGAAGTGTAACATTCTGTATTTTTTAAGAAAAATAGATGAAGCAGAATAAGCCAAGTCCTCCGAATTCATGGAGTGTTCTAACGGAAATAATTTCCCTTAAGTACCCAAGGTGGCAGAATTTTCCTCCCAGGATAAAATGACTTCACAATCAGAATGTAGTGGTACCTCAAACTTTTTGGTTTTCTTCGAACTCACTCAACGAGAGATGATCACATGGAGTTTTTAGAAGCAAGAGAAATATATGTTTTCTATGCAGAAATTTTCATCCTAAACCTGTGAAAAAATGCAGGTTTATATAGACATGATGTGCCTCTTCAAAAAGGAGGCAATGGTTCATCAGAAAGGTGTGTCATTTCGGAATAGTCATATATGTCCATTTCGAAACAACATGTCTTTTCTGAACAGTCACAACTGACCGAACAATTATCCCTGTGTCTTTTCCTTGATGAGTTGTGCTCTTCCATTTTCCATTCACACCAACTGAACCCAACAGTCACACTATGCCAATTTTTCTTAGAGAAGGAATACAACAAAGAAAAGAAAAAGCGAGAGTTCTCTCTAAAATTCCTTTGTCATTTCTCTAGTTTACTTTTAGTTTTATTATTTTACAACGTAGTGTTCTTTTGTTAGTTCTTTTTTTTAGAATTTCAACTCATAGAGGAAGCCAAGCTTTGTTAAGGATGTGTAAAAAGTTTTATGACAGTGAACAAAAGAACAAAAAGAGGAAAATCTATTCTAAAATATAGGAATGTGCACAATGCTTTTATTTTCAGATGTTCATTAGTTATTCAGCTATCTCAATTAGCCATATTTTTGGCTTCTGAAATTTGACTTTTTAAATTTTACAATACACTTAGATATATAATTTTTTTTAATTTTTCAAAATATAATATACATATTTAGAAACTACGTTAACAGTATAATAAAATTATAAAAATTAAAAGTTTAAATTATTTAAAAATA
>NW_025892075.1:12199-14425 GCF_002878395.1 Capsicum annuum | reverse complement strand
ATGTATTTGAGGGAAAGAAAGGAAGTATGCAAATAGTAAAATGTCGAATCGGGGACCATGCTTGAGCTACTATTGGGACTGCTGGAGAGGTAGCTGTCAGTTGAATGGTGATCAAGTGAATTCCCAACTAAATCTGCTTCATCTTCCGAAGGAGAAAAATAACTAGTAGGATAAGTGAGAGCATATTTAGCTCTAAACCTTTGCAAACCTGGTTCTGAACTCTTTATTTCGGCCATCTCAAAATCCATATCTTCATTATCAGATCCGCCAGGTCAAGCACCAAGTTTGTCTTCAACATTGCTCGAAGTTTCAGAAGCTGAAGCCTTTTGGGGCTTTCTGCCTGATCCTGCTGGCATCGATTCCAAACACATGAGCCTAGGAACCAAACTTGGAGCTTTCATTTCTTGCTTGCTTTCACAACGTGTATCGGTCCTTCCATTATTCTTTGCATTTGGAAAACCCCCACTGTTATCATCAGCAATCTACATTGTTCATACAAGAACCAAAATCAATAAAAACAAAAACTTTCCTGTCAGGCTAAAATCTGAGACAATAGAAGAAAAAGAATGCTAAATGTGGGAGTATAGTTCAAGAATTGAGTACCAAATGAAGCTTTGGCTGCTTCTCATCCCCTCCAAACTTTTTTGAAGCTTGTTTCAAGCAACCTATAAGAATGCAGCACAAAAAAAGAAATAATTTAGGCCACTAGCTAGAATCACCTTCAAGAAATTAACCATTCCGCTTTAAAAATGAGTGGAATGTAGTAGTAGCTAACCTGGTGAAAGCAGTTTCTTTGGAAACAGCTTCTTGGAAAATCTATGGTTCCGATCAAAGAGCTGAAAGAAAATGCCCACACAACCACAAGGCCTTTGAGGTTGTCTCTCATTCATTTCTCTAGCTAAGCTATCATTCATCCTTCAAAATCCTCTCTTAAATTTCTTCACCTTTTCTCCCACTCTGCTGAATGTGATTCACACACTTTATCTTCCCAATAAGATTCTATCAAACATTATCTTCACATTAATTTGGAAAGAATTAAACAAAAGACCCCCCCACTGGCCCCTCTGCCCACCACATCACTCACTCTCCTTGGCCCAAAAAAAGAAAATGGGGAAAAAGAACTTACATTTTCATGCAAGAAACAAAGCAAAAACCGAACAAAATATCAGAAAGAAAGTAGCAAATAGCTATGAAAAGTAAAACCCTAAGCTGTGTTAAATTAGGACAAAACTTTCACAAGAAACCACAGTCAAACAAAGCAAACACAGGACAAGAAAATACAAACAGCAATACCCAGAATGTCTTCAACTTGCACCAAATGTGCTACTGTTCAAGAAAACAGCTAGAAATGGTTATAGTACATTCTAGTAAGCTATTCTTTTCTTTTTTTAACTTATTTATGACAGTGAAAAAAGCAAAATCATAATTATTTTAAATTAGTTCCTATAAACATGCTTTCTATGCTTTGCTATCACAAATGCTACAAAATAAGAAAAGAATACGTCAATAGAGATTAACCGATTAGGAACCAAACAATAATAATAGTACCCAAAGCAATTGCAGCAAGGACAAGACCGAATTTTTTTTGAAATCCAAAGTGTCAAAGAACTTCAAAGTACTTTTAAGAGAAAATAGAGGGAGTAATAGGGGAGGAGAAGTTTGTCCTCTTAGAAAAAGAGAATGGTGAGTTTATATAGTGAGGTGGGCCGTCCACAATCCCAAATAATGAAGGAAGAATAATATTTAATGGAAGAAGAATAACATATAATGAATCAATTAAGGGGATTGTTCCCTTAAATGGATGAGGTAAATCAATCCGTTCCATCAACCATGCTATAGTTGCCATAAATAAATAATACCCTATTATAACATTTGAAATTTCCATGAATAGAACAAGTAAAAAGAGATTCTTCCTACTTATTAAACGAAACCAAGAAGAGGTATTTAAATTTACCATAATTAACGTGTGAGGGGATATCTGTCAACCAAGTAAGGCAAGAAAATAAAATCAATTACTGAGATGCTTTT
The DNA here is from genome assembly GCF_002878395.1 of Capsicum annuum. Lineage (NCBI taxonomy): Eukaryota > Viridiplantae > Streptophyta > Magnoliopsida > Solanales > Solanaceae > Capsicum > Capsicum annuum. Next base: position 12,397 of record NW_025892075.1, on the reverse strand, counting down.
CTCAAATCAAATTGGTACAGGATCATACCCAAACAGTCAAAACGTGCACATATTAGCCTTATTAAAGATTTACGAAAAAATCCAAAAAATAAAAAATTAATTACTGAGATGCTTTTCTCAAATCAAATTGGTACAGGATCATACCCAAACGGTCAAAACGTGCACATATTAGCCTTATTAAAGATTTACGAAAAAATT
>NW_025892075.1:0-12099 GCF_002878395.1 Capsicum annuum | reverse complement strand
AAAAATCAATTACTGAGATGCTTTTCTCAAATCAAATTGGTACAGTATCATACCCAAACAGTCAAAACATGCACATATTAGCCTTATTAAAGATTTATGAAAAAATCCTCGAATTGTCACATACATGCTTTTCCTATAGAAAATTACCCATATTGACTAAGAGGCATAAAAAATGTGAAGTTGCAAGAAGTTAGGCGTGTTTGCGCATACCAGAGAGAGACAAACAAATTGACTCACCATTCAAGTTAAGCTTCACGAAATTTCAATCAAGCAGAACATGCAAATAGGGTCGAATAAAAATCACCGACTTAAAATCAACACATTTATTCTGCAAAAATCAAACGTGGCCACACTTATGAGAGAGACAGATGAAGAAATAGTAGTAAAGTTCACACATATATTTCGAACACGAGATCAGACCTGAAGACAGATTCTTCATTTTCGATGAGGAATGGTTGCATGGTTGGAACGCCGAAGGGGTTTTCCGGAGGTAACGCTGTGGGAGAGGAGCCGAGATTGTGTCGCAGCTGTTGGACGTTCACCGGAGGGGAGAAAGAAGGCGACTGGAGGACGGAGGATAGAGTGGCGGCGTGGAGGCTTGGCTGGCCTTCTCCATCGATGGCGGCGTTGTTCGTCGGTGGAGGACGAGAAGGGAGGGGGCTAGCCATCGGAGCAGTGGCTGGACTCGCCTGGGGTAGGAGCTGGCGGCGCGTATGGAGGAGAAGGAAGAGGAGACGATGACGGCTATTCGCCAGAAATGGCGGCATAGCGACGAGGACTCGGAACGCAGGGGGTGATTTTGGTGGTCGATTGGTGATGGAGAGATCGGAGGACAGGGGGAGATCGAGATTTTGAGGTGTTTGTTGAGAGAGAGAAGAGAGAGGTGAAGAGATAGAGGCGGAATTTGGGGAAAAAAATTTGAGTTAGGGTTTGTAGGTTTGAAATAGGGAAAGAGAGATTTTTTGATGTCAATCGTTGGATTGGTTTTAGATCAACGGCTATGATTTATTGTCATGGGGGAATTAAAATATGGCTAGGATAAAAAATAATGGCTTAAATGGTAAGAAATTGGGTTAAGATTGTAATGCATTGGGTAAAAATAGGCTATAATTGTAAGAAATTACATAAAATTGGATTAAAAGGTAAACAAAATCATGCAAGATAATTTTGATTAGGATGTTATTTAAATTAGAGTAGGAATAATAATAATATATGATAACAGTAATTAAATAATAAATAACAAAATTAAATAATAAATAATAAAAAATATAATAAAAGATAAATAATAATAATGAAAAAAATAATAATTAAACAATAAATTATGATAATAAATGATAAATAATAAATAATATTAATATATATAATAACAATGTCAATAAATAATAATATCAATAAATAGTGTTAAATAAAGTAAAACTAGACAATGTATTTTGTAAAATTGTGAGTGTGCATAATTACGTGAAAATAATTTAATTAATAAAATTATAAAAATGTCATTTTTAATTTTAGAATAGTATAAAAATATGATTCTAAAAGACAATTGATGATTTATACATTTTCTAAATTATGAATGCGATATGTCCGAAATCTGTTTGATGCAAGAAAATATGCAAAAATACTAATGTTTAAAAATTAATGATTTTGTTAAAATAACAGACTAAATGTAGTGTCGGGAGGTCAAAATTGGGTGTCAACATCACAATGTCAAAAATGGCTTCCAATACTGACTTTTAAAAAACTAATTCAAAACAATAAATAAATACGAACAATTAAATGTCTTAAATTCATGATATAAGAAATACAAAGATGAAGTATAAGAATAAATAAAAATTTCAACATTATAATTGAAACAATTAAATTACCTTAAATATCAATAATATCTAAAAAATTCATTTATTATGAATATTGAGGAAGTATTGCCTAAAATATCAATGAATTAAGTGGACTCAATGTAAAATAGTTAAATAAACCTTTCAATCTTTTCTATTTACCCCATTTGAATTGGACACACTCCTTAATAAATTCTTTACTCTTGCAAGGTTAAAACTAATTTCACCAATATATTTTTAGTTACTAAAATTTATACATTTTTTTTAAAATAATAATGATTATATTTTAATCTTTTATATAAATGAAGACTTTAGTTACTACTATTTTGTCTTATTTGAGGATATTTTCGTTAACAACACCAACAGTAAGGGTATTTTTGTAACTAAAATCCCCAATCAATGACACTTTACCGTGTCTTTTGCCTCTACTGATTTACTTTCCTAAAATCTTCTTTCATCTTCATTTTCTCTGTTTTTCCTTTTCTCCACTGTATTCCCTGCACACCTTGACACCAAAACACAAGTTTCAAGCAAAATTCATGTTCTTAATCTGTTTTATTAGTCCATCATGATTTATTTTTGGTAAGTGCATCTTTTATAGTGGAGCAAGTTTTCGAGCAAGTTTTCATTTGATGTTTGTTATATATATGATACATGATGCTAACTATTTCAAGCCTTAATCCTTTTGTTTCAAATCTGTTATTATTATTGATCTATTATACAAATTAATTAATTCACGTTTTAATCTATTTTCTCTAGATCTGTAGTTAATATTGTTATGTTACTAACTAATTCAATTATCCTTTGGATATCTTCTTGTTCTGTGATACTAATTAATTTTTTCTATCCTTTGGTCTTTTTTACTTGCTCTAAAGATTGATTTTTGATTTACATTTACTATTTACAGAAGATTGATTTTATAAATTTTTCTTAAGAGTAGTATAGAGCAATAGGTTTGAATCGGACTGACTCATTGTAACCTACTGGAACTATAGAAAGTAATTTGCTTATGGATTGATTAACATTGAATATCATAAGTCTCCCTCCGTCTCAAATTATATGTCGTCATTTGACCGGACACGATATTTAAGAAATAGGCATTGACCTTGCTAAAGTTACTAAATTACTCCTCTTAAAAAAGTATTGGACCACTAGGTACTTCAATTAAATTTCACAATAATTAAGAAAATGCAACAGAGAGTACAGTATTAAAAAAAATCTACTAAAAAAATACACCACCTACATAACTGTCTCTCTCTTTTGCAAAGAGTTAAGTAGTCCAAATCAGTGTATCGCTTTAATTTATTATTTTACTATCATTTTCTCTATCAACAATTAAGAAAAATTTGTTATTGAAAAATTCAATTTTCTAGAAAATAGGACCAATTTGCCGTCATGTACGGATTTGCCACGAAAAATTTACGTTTCTGATTTGATTTTGGTTTCAATTTTTGGGCGCTAAACCTACTTTTCATTTGAATTTTTAGCAAATGGTTATTATGTGGCGCCAAATCTTCCTTTCATTTGACAGATGCTCTTTTGCATCTTCTAGTTACTGTATCCTTTCTTTTGTTTTGGATAATTTCCAAATTCGTCCTTTTATCTCCTCTCTTATTTTTGCCATTACTCTAAGGATGAGGTTCGTCATACCTATAGACTCAACCTTTAGAACTAAACGATTAAAATTAGAAGAACGTCAAGCAAATGCAAAGTTTCTTTTGAAAGAAAGTAAGGAAGGAAGTCTTAAATATGGATCTATAACACTAGCTGCGATGTTGTTCAAGAAATCAATAAGAACTATTCAGCGCATTTGGAAACAATGTCAATCATCAGTTGATAATGGTATGTCGTCGTTAGATGTGTCTTTAAGACTTACAGGTAAAGTTGGAAGAAAACGGATTGGAGTCAACATTAATCAAGTCAAAGAAATTCCACTTTGTCGTCGAACAAATATTCGATCTCTGTCTTTTGTGATGAACATGGCAAAATCAACCGTCTTGAGGCGTGTGAAAGATGGAACTCTTCGGCCACATTCTAATTCCATCAAGCCTCAGTTAATCGAAGGAAACAAAAAGGTAAGACTTCAATACTACCTCTCAATGATTGATCAGAATACAATCCACATAAATCCCATGTTTATGAATATGTTTAATTATGTTCACATCGACGAAAAGTGGTAGTTTTGTCCTAAAAATTGAAAGGTACTACCTGCTACCTTCCTGGAGAGCATAAGCCAGATCAGTATCGTTCTTACAAAAGTAAAAATTTTATTCCAAAGGTTATGATTATTGCACGTCCTCGATTTGATGAAAATGGAATTGAGTTGTTTTCTGGAAAAATAGGTATTTTTTCGTATGTAGTTAAGGAATCAGCAAAGAGGAATAGCAAAACCGAACAACAGGAACTATGGAAACAAAGCCCATTCAGTCAATAACTAAAGATATCACTAGAGCTTGCTTGATAGAGAAAGTTCTTCCTGCTATTAGAGCATAATGGCCAGCTTTCGATTCAAATAATCCTATCTTTTTACAACAAGATAATGCAAGGCCACGTATTGGTAACAATGATTTGGAATTTATTTAAGCTGCCCGACAAGATGGATTTGACATTAGATTGTGTTTTCAACCATCAAACAGTCCAGATTTAAATGTTTTAGATCTTGGTTTTTTTAGAGCAATCCAAAGTCTTCAATATCAAAAGGTCCCTAAAAATGTTGATGAATTGGTGTAAGCAGTGGAAAGATCTTTTGATGAAATGAAAGCGAAACAACTCAATCATGTATTTCTTACTTTACAATCTTGTATGATTTAGGTGATGAAAGATAGTGGCGGCAATAATTACAAAGTGCCTCATTTGAACAAAAATGGACTAGAAACAGAAAAAAACCTTCCTCTCCAACTTCATTGTGATATTGATATCGTCAATAAAGATTTGGCTCTACTTCAACAATGATATGGGTTCTTACTATGGTAAAGCTCTTTATTTTGAAGTTGGAATGGTGACTTTTCAAGTAGTATGTAGACGTACTATACTACTTTTGTGTATAGCCGTAGTGATCATCATGTAACTTTTACATTGATGTTTTGTCAAATATGTTAGGATTACTATTTTTGTGTACAGACATGGTGATCATCATGTATTTTTTGTACTCATGAATAACTCTACTTACAATGATATAAGTCCCACCAGCTTATATATACTTACACGTCTTTTTCTAGCTTTATTGTTGTTTTATGCTTCTATTTGTTTCTTAGTTTCTTATCACATAATAGAGGGCTGCGTAAATGGAAGGAAGGAGAAAAGGAAAGTGGGAGTCATACCGTCACATTGTATGAATTTTTATTTTTAAACTACGAAGTCTATTTCGAGAACAATTAATTGAATGTTAAAGAGTTTGTGAAGACTAAATGTAATTGGACAGAAAGGGGATGTCAATTGTTCAGGGGAACTAAATGAAAATAGTTGAAATCAATGTCGCGATTATGAGAGACCTTGGTTTATGCAAACGGGTGTGGTACAGTTTCACTAATAAAGGCGGCACCCTCAGCTATTATGCAAAGAGCAGTAGCTACGCTCCATAAAGACAACATATTGGGCATGGTAACATTTTGTCAGGCTGCTCTAAGCTAGTGGTGTCTATTACAATTCTTCTCTTGTGATGAATAAGATTGGTAATCAGGATACCGAGAAGTGTCATGTTTTGGTTTCTCTGAGTGACCTTTGTCTATTGAACGATGACTCCTTTCCTTATACTTTTTGTTGTCTCGTTCAAAGTAGTCTCGCTCCCTTTCCCTGTCAGATATCCTACCACTATCACGTTCATGATACTTTAGTCTTCCTTGATCCTTACTCTTGATAAATTTTATTGTCCGACATTTATTTTTCTTTCATGTCATTGATTTGTTTTTTCTATTTATACTTTACTGTTTATGGCCGTTGACTGGTGTGCACTGCATTTGAAAGTTTGCATCTGAAGTTTTCTTGGTATTGATATCCTCACTTTTGGAAGTTATTCATTGAGACAATGGTTACTTCCGTGTTATGTTTGTTAAATTTGGTGTTCTGTGACTCACTCTCACTGTTGTCGAGTGACTGAACATTTAATCATAAACTGACAGTGTGATGATCTGTGTTTATGTTGAAATATCACAGAACATGGGCTAGCCTATGTACTTCTGGTGAAGAGAGAACAGAGAAAGGAGAAACGTAAGGTTGTGAATGGTGGGAAAGCAAATAGGAGTGTGTCATCTGTGTTGACCTACCTAAAAAAATGAAAAGGTCGGGTTGTTAACTTTACTGTTCTATGGTGGTTGTTGAAGACTGGCTTCTTGAAGAGCTCTCCGAGAGGTGCATTGGATCAGCTTGATATTTGTTGGAAACTAAGTATTCGGTGTGGGAGTAAATAAGTGCACAAACTAGAAACAAAATTATAGGAAATTGTTTTGTTGTGTATTTTCATTTTTGTGGTAATACATGTGAAGTGGAAGTACGTTGAAACTGAGGTTGACAATATTCAGTACTCAAAAGATTAACATAAAATAGTTTGCTGTGGAGTGAACTTCATATAACGGTGCTTCTAAAAGGATCAAACATTCACCAAGACAAAGTGAAATGGATATTTTCTACTCATGTTTAGAGTTTGTAACAAATATGCTTGTTATACTGCTTGTTCAAACATATAATATTTTCTTACTTGATGTTGCTGCATTCGAATTTGGAAAGAAAATTACACAGCTGACTTATTAATGTAGGATATCATATAATGTGCTATGTCGGAAATGTACTCCTATCAATGTACTGTGAGTGTGAACTATTGACGAGGCATATGACGCATTAGAGAAAATAGCGGAGAAGGATGTTGTCTCTTGGGTAGCTCATTGTCTCAATCAATTTTCAGTTCTACACAAAAGAATTTTAATCTTTGTAGTTGTGTTTGTTACTTTTTTCAATTGTAAGATGATATATGAGGAAATAGGGATCCCTCTAAATTCTTGTTTTCTTTAACTTTAGCTTTAAAGATCCAATTTTTACTCGAGAAATCACAGTAATGTGAACAATGTGTTGTCAAAGAAATCTATTTTACTTATGTAGAACCAACCAAAAAGAATAAATTGCTCTCTGTGGTTTAAAATAATTTTGATACTATAAAAATAAAAGGCTGAAAGTTTAACTTTTGATTGAAGTGATAAGACTTTTACTTTAAAAAAACAAATATAAAAAAAGAAGTAATAATATATTTAAAATCAAGTGGGTCCAATAAGGGTAAAAAGGTAATTGTGCCTTTAAAAAAAATTCCAAATAAGAAAAGACGACATTTATTTTGGGACGGACAAAAAATGAAATGGCGACACATAATTTGGGACGGAGGGAGTAGTATTTTTATTTGGTTTGAAGGATATCATGTGCCTCAGCAGAGAAGTAAAGTTCTGCTCTCCTCTCTTTCTCTTACGTATCTAGTTCTATAGCTTAACCCTTACTTTTACGATGTAAGGGCAGAACGCATGTCAAAAGTTATTTAATTTCGCTATTATGAGTATTTTTGGGGGATGTTGGAGACTTAATTAAAAAGTATTAATACTATGTAATATTGATTGGTAATATTTATGTCTATTAACATTCTAAAATTAAATTATAAAATATTATTTTTTAAAAGTGGGCTAGCCCGTAAGGCCCGTAACCCACAGAGTAATAGTGTGGGCTTGATATTTTTTGGCTCATCATTTTGATAGGCTAGCCCAACCTGACCCGTCAAACTCAAAACCCATATGGGCTAGCTCGGATGGGCTGAGCCCACCCGTATTGACATCTCTACAAAAAGAAAAACTCTACATTATGGATACTCAAAGGAGACTTTGGAATCTTGAAGAATGCACGGAGGTGAATTCAGGATTTCGAAACGCGGATGTATGAATGTGAAATTCATCAAGATGACCTCTATTATGCATATTATACTGGACAAGGAGCCTAGAAATTGGGACAAAACAAGAACATATTCCCTGAAAATGTGCACAAAGATCATAAATAACTTACACACCAGGATTATCTAGGCTCTAGGGTACCCCCCACCCCCACCCCCACGCAAAACTTTCATCGTCACCCTGTAAGACGAGGCCAACTTATCGAAAGATGGACATTGCTTCAGTTCATACAACCTTTCGATAGGTGCTTGTTAGATCTTACTAAGCTTTTCTGCTGCGATGATAGTATTTGCTTTTGCTATGGCATTCTGACCAACATTCCTATAATCAAACGGGCAGTTGTGTTTGTCTGAATAATGATGAACTGCGCAGAAAAGATCACCACATTTGTAACTGAACCCCATTAATACCACGCGCTTACGTCAAGCTTTGCACTTTTTCAAACCCTTTTTTGACTTCACTTGTGAAATCTGAGAGGCTAAATCTGTAGATGCAACTGCGGCACCTGCAAGAGAAAGTTCTGATTCATCGCTGCTACAAGCTTTGCATGTTCCTGCTTCAGTAGTATCATGTCCTTTTGACACTTGGAACACATATTCATCGTAGCTGCACTACCTAAAAAATCACAGTCTTTGATGCAGAGGATGGGGTCTTCTGGAGCTCGACAACCTGTCTCTTTAGATGACTCCATTTCTGCAGTTAACAAGTCAAGTTCAACACCACAAGTGTCACGCCTCAAATCCTATTGGGGCGGACTGACACCCGTAACCGAGGAGGCCCGGGAGAACCAGCTCATCACCTTATACTCCCATGCATACCTCTATGACAACCCAAAATTCGGACAACATCATATCACATATAAAATGAAATAATCACCTGTATAAGCTCGAGCACACATATATATAACAAAAAAGGGACATCTTGACTGTACATCACGTCTATTAACAAAACACCACCTTGACTGTACATTAAGTCTACAAAGCCTCTAGACAATACATAGAGTTTAACTAAGGTCGGGACACACCCCGCCATATAAGTAACTTCTATACAATACCAAAAGTGACTGAATATGAAACGGAAAGCCCCGAAGCAAACTGGAGCTCACCAAAAGCAGCTGGATATCCTGACTCCTACTTGTGCAGTGTATGAGCTGAGGTACCTATGCCTCTAGCATGAAATGCAGGTCCCCCGTGGGGGACGTCAGTACAAAATATGTACTGAGTATGTAAAGTTGTAGATAATCACATATGATATAGGAGCGCTATAAAAATTAGAAACAAGCGACTAAATCGTAATAGGAGTGGACCACACTTACTAGAACTTGTGACAACCTGTACATTGTATTTGTTCAATCACTTTACTTTCATTCTTATCATCTTCATAATCATTACTGTACTGTACTGTGACCATTAGGCTGCCTCCAGTACATATCAACTGGGATCGACCCATGATAGGCTTATGCCCTTGGGATACCACAACATTCTTCCTTTTCTGTTACCATTTTAACTATCTTATCGTACGACTTGAAGCGTGTGTTGCCATTCAAACCTTTTTTCTTCTAAGAGTGTTTAGTATGCTGGACTATGTAAGGAGTGATTGTCCTGACCATTGTATTGAGAGTCCTATGAATTCTATCGATGGAAACCTTTAGACATCTTCATTCTTATCTGCATGAATGCTGGTTTGCATCTGATGAGCTTAGGTTTTGGAGAAGATTGTTTCTATTGAATAATATATATGCCCCAATGTCTTAACTCAAGGTTTGAGTTCAAAGGACCAAGCATCCGCAAGACGAGATTCCCGAAAAAAATGACATGAGCTGACACGTAGGATTGAATTAAAGTAGAAATTTAGAACTTTCTCGTTGGAGTCACATGTGAAGTTTTCTTTCCTCTTAGCAATAGAAAAGAAGAACCAGTAAGTACTTCGCACCTATGATTTTCCCTGTATCAATAACACTACTTTCTTGAAGTGGATAATCTGGACGCGAAGAGGTATACATCTCTCTACCAAATATTCATTTTGATGAATAGACAGTATGGAATATGGACACGCTTAAATGTCGAGTGAAAGAAGTTTAAAAGCAAATGTTTCTTTCCTTTTACAACAACTCCTTAATTCTAACTTTCTACGTGGCATGTTTGAAGATGACAAACTTAAATTACATTTTGATACACTGCATACCTTTATTTTAAGACCACAAGATTCAAGTCTTCTTTTCTTTCTTAAACTTCGTGCCAAATCAAAACCAGAAAAACAAAATGAAACGGAGGGAGTATTAAATTGAGATTCATCTTGATATATTTTTTTATCTCTACTTATAAGCTGCCGAGCTATTAAGACATCAACATTTACAACCATACCTCCTCTTGTGTCACAACCCTTCATCTGCGTTTCTTCCTGTGAAGTCCCCAAGCAGAACGAAAGAGAAAACATGACCATCACCTGGAAAATCTATCAGTCCGAGAGGTAGATGAGACAGACAGTTGAAGCTAAAAGAGAAGAGAATTGTCCTTTACTTTTACGAAAGTGATAAAATTCAGCCAACAAACTTATCTGACAATTATAACACGTTCCGAGCCAAACTTGACACAAAGAGAGTCGATCCAACAAGCTACTCGGTTAGGATCTCTCAAGATAGTGAGGATTCTAAAAGTGGGGTGATGAGTGAGGCAGCTGTTTGCAATGTATATGATCAACAGGAGACTATCTCACAAACAGAAACTACGATCACTCCAAGCTCGTCAAGTTCAAGGGCAAAAACATGGTCCGAGGAACAAGAGCATGTTTCTCCGGAGCATGTTAGTCGATTTGACGAGGGTGATACGAAGAATAACAAGACAAAAGAGCTTGAGGTGTTGAGCAGTCCACTGGACCACGAAGAAGCAGATATAGTGGAATGTATCTCCGCAAAATCTAGCAGAATGACATTGTCTGATGGAAGATTCAATGATAAAACACGATCCTTCGATGAAGAAAGCACTTCATCTAATTCACAGTCGGCAAAACCAGATCCAGAGGCTGCACCAAGATGCTGTGTTGCTGAAACTGAAAATGGTAGCGAGTGTAGAGAAGTTGCTATTGACTGCTTGTCAACTGAAAGCGATGGTTCACTTGTACCCAAAGATGAGCTAGAAAAGAAAGCAACTGCGGTTTATGACACCAAACAGACTTAGAAAGACGCTCTTCGAGCACTGGATGATAAGGTTTCGCAGCTCAAGTAACTAGCTACATTAGCTAGTAAGGAGGACAAAGACGACTGGGGTAATCCCACTGAACAAAGAGCTGAAGCTTTAGAGTCTCTTTTGTAGGTTTGTGCGCGACTACTTAAGCAGGAAAAAATCGATGAGCTTGCTGGTGTGCTGAAACCATTCAGGGATGATGGAATGACGTCTAGAGAAACAGCAATCTGGTTGACAAAAAGTCTCAGGACTGCACAAAAGTTGTCCAAGGGGTTGTGATGTTGCACAAAACCTGTCTTTTGACCTACAGAACGAGCCTCTGTCTTACGTAAATCATCAAGTATTGTTGGACTAAACTATTCCTCGAGGCTTAACGTGGTTGAACATTCCTTAGTTTTGATTCTATTGTTGTAGGCCAGTTGATGGAGCTGTGAAGAATATATATAATGTACTTTTAAAGTTGATTTCTACTCTATGATGATACTTAACACATTTTGTACTGTTAGTTTTTTCTCCAAAACTACCTGCAGACAAAGATTACACATTTCTTCAGCTTCTTAGATATGATTGTGTTATTATCGGAGTCGATTTCTAATATAGTCACTCAACTAATAGTATTATCTCAGAAAGTCACGTTCTGATAATCAAGAAGAAAGGTGATTTTCTGAGGTAATAACTATTAGCTGAGTGACTATCTAAGAGGTCAGCGCGATATTATAGTTTTCTTATAGAAAAAAGTATCAACAATCTCAGAAAGGACAAGACCGAATGTTTTTTGAAATCCAAAATGCCAAAGAACTTCAAAGTACTTTTAAGAGAAAATAGAGGGAGTAATAGAGGGAGGAGAAGTTTGTCCTCTTAGAGAAAGAGAATGGTGAGTTTATATAGTGAGTAGGGTCGTCCACAATCCCAAATAATGAAGGAAGAATAATGTTTAATTGAAGAAGAATAGCATATAATGAATCAATTGAGGGAATTGTTCCCTTAAATGGATAGGGTAAATCAATCCGTTCCACCAATCATGCTATAGTTGCCATAAATAAATAATACCCTATTATAACATTTGAAAATTCCATGAATAGAACAAGTAAAAAAAGATCCTTCCTACTTATTAAATGAAATTAAGAAGAGGTATCTAAATTTACCATAATTAATGTGTGTGGGGATGTC
>NW_025892074.1:0-3668 GCF_002878395.1 Capsicum annuum | reverse complement strand
AACTTGGAATCTTGAATAAATTTGCAGAATTAATGGTGAATTTGGAGGTTCTTGAAGTTCTTGAACTAGGAACTTGGAATCTTGAATAAATTTGCAGAATTATTGGTGAACTTTGGAGGTTCTTGAAGTTGGATGTAGGAGCTTAGGGTTTTTTTTTGAGGAAATTTGATGAAATATAACAAATAATGCTTCTAATAGGCTTTAATATAAGGTTTGGACGGATTTTGGGTAAGGGGGAATGACCAAAACGCCCCTAAAAATCAAATAATTCTCGAATCTGTCCTTTGGTGGACTGTTTTGATAGTCTGAAGTAGATCAACCATAACATTTTAATCCGATATCCAAATTAGATGAAACTAATTTCATTAGAAAGAGAACTCTCATATATTTCCGTTGATATATAGTATCTCACCCAGATCATTGTGTACGAGGAGTTATGATTATTTGAAGTTGACCCAAAAATTAGCTTTTGGTAGGCTGAAGTAGATCGATCATAACTTTTTGCTCCGATAGAAAAATTGGATGAAACTAATTTCATTCGAAAGAGGACTCGCAGAGCTTTCCGTTGATATATAGTAGATCAGCTTTATCATTATGTATAATGAGTTATAATCATTTAAAGTTGGAGCAAAAATATGCCAGGCCTCAGAACGTTTTCCTGCAAGTTTTACTGTTTACTACTATTCACTGTTCGATCGGAATGTTCAGAACTCGTCGCTCGGGTGTCCATTTTGGATGATCCACATATAGTTTGAAAGCTTATTCGATACTATACGCAATGGTGGGTCATAATATAAGACATTCCACACAGAAAATTTATGATTCATTCAAGAAGATAGAACCAAACACGTTTACTCACAAAATTTCAACAAAAAATTTCCTGGGGTATTACACTCAGTCAGTCTCATTCGAGGACGAATGTTCCCAAGGGGTAGATATTGTAAGATCCTATAAAATTCTAAGTCAAAATTCAGCTCCTTAAAGATCTATAAAGGATCCAACACTTAGAAAGTTTTAGTAGCGGTAAGGACTTGGTCTTATTTTAAGACTCTGAACATCAAGAATCTATTTTACGACCTTCCCAACCTTCGTTTGTTTATTTTTAAGTTGATTCACAATGGGAAAAGTCAATACTACATCTCAAGTGAGTTTTGGGATCTTTAGAAAAGCATAAGGGCATTTTTAGCTTCCCAAAATAGTAGCTCATGACGATTAGCCCACGCCGCCCAGCATAGTCCCCCGTTCTAAGCAGGGCGCCTCCCTGGCTAGTCCCTTATTCTAAGCAGGGCGCCGCCCTGGATACTCTCCCTAGGCAATTTTTTGACAGTCCAGCCCCAAACTTCTAGGGGTAAAAGGGTCATTTTTACACCCCTATATAGCCCTAAAACACAAGATTCAGCCACTTTTAAGTTAAATATACTTGTTTTGTCTCAGATTCTCAGAAGAACAAGTCCTAGGGTTTTAACTTGAAGACCCAAATCCAAGATATTTCACTGTTAATCTTCAAGGAACTTTTATCCAAGTTATGTAAAGTGTTCATCCAAGGATCCCATTCATCCTTGGAGCTCAAGAATCTAATTTTGAATTATAAATTATGATATTCATGTTGTGGATTGATTATGATCATGTTAATGTATTGTATGATTCCCAAGTTGGGATATTTAGAGGGTTTTCATGACACTATGTTAGCATGTTGGTTGAAATCTATGAATTTGAATGGATTAATGTAATCATGATGTATTGTTTTGTTGTTCATGCCTGGGCCTAAAGTTATACATCCTATGTGTTTGCTAAAATGCCTAAGTGAATAAGAGCTGTGCAATTTGACTCATTTGTGATCAAAATAATAAACTCATGATGTACCCACATGTTCTAAATGATTCCATGTTAAATCTATGCCTTGTAATTGTTTGATGGAATGCCCATGAGACTAAAATTGTGAAACCATGATATATTTGAATGCATTCCTCATCAGGTATAAGATTATGAATATCAAGTGCTATGTGAAATCCCTCAATGATTGTATTATGAATTGTTGACAATGGTCATGTGTTCAAGAGGTGTCATGTCCTATTTATTTTATGTTATTAAGTCTTGGGGTATTTAATACCCAACAATTTAGCTGTGTCCCTAGAGCCAGTGTCAGTTTCATAAAAATCTCAATCACGCCATGATCAGTAGTATTCTCAGTTAGTTTCAGAACTCAGTAGAATTCAATCAGTTACATGACCCAGGAAAACTCAGTAATGTCATGAACTCAGTCAGTTAACAAAATTCAGTAATGTTCCATCAGTCCACGAAACTCAGTAATCTCAATCCAGTTCATATCAATATAATCAATTCAGTATCTATTCAGTTGGGAGTATGATTCGACGCTGAGTAAACCCAAGGATGGGAACTCACCTGCCAGCAGAGGGTGTGATTCTTAGATGCAATCGTTGCATTCCAGAACTATTTAGCCAGTGTAGGTTGTGCATCAAACCTGCCAGTTGAGGGTTAATGAGGTGGCTTAACCTGTCAGATGATGATCCCACCTTTCTCTTTAGAGTACCTACCAGATGAGGGTCACTCAAAGCTTGTCCTTACGTGTGGCACAGTATGGACACCCTTCCAATTGGGGTTATTGATTGGACCCTAACTCAGCTACATACTCTGATTTGGAGCATGTCGGTTAAATGACTACCTCCCACAGTCTCAGTCTCAGTCTACAAAATAGAACTCAGATAGTTTTATAGATTTTAGGACTATCAAATACAGGCACTCAGCTCAGTACAGAACTGATAACGCTCAACTTACACATCAATTTAGTGCAAGCCGGTCGTCGTCAATATATTTACCCATCTTTGGAGTCGGGGTCGAATCCACATGGAACAGTGTGAGTGGCGATTAAATTAATTTGAAACTATAGATACAAGTTGAATTCAAATAAATGATATGAAAAGATAAAATGGGGGTTTTTAATTTGTGAATTATGTCCTAATTAATTGTAACAGAGTTATTCCATCTAATGATTCATTTTGTAAATAGTAATTTAATGATATTAAATAAACCAAAGTTATGGTTACCAAGATGCTTGAACAATTAGGGTTGTGAATCACTTATGAGTTCTAATTAACAATTTCCATTGTAAGAGTAGTTGATTCCTATTATTTACCCATTAGTTTCTCAACTTGATTGGGTAATTTATCCCTCAATTCTCTCAAACTAAAAGGATATATTATTTATTCAACTATTTCCCATCAATCCTACTAAGGCATTCATCGTTAATCTAAGGTTTAGAGCCTTGAGAATTCATGTCAACCCTTTCTTTTCCCAACACACACTTTCCTTCTCAGACAAGTGATGTTTAAGGGCTCACTCTTCAAGTTTGCAACCAAGAAAAGTCATTAAAGTGAAGAAAGGTTTATACAATGTCCATTACTCATCGAACTCAATTGGATGCACAACCCAAAATCCATTTTTCCACATCAAGGCTCCCATAACCCTAGTTATGGGAGCTTAGCCACATATTTCCATAGAATAATTAGAAAGCATCTTTGATTAGATCCACAATATTTGCTTGATTCCAAAAAATACTACCGTGTCGAGAGTTTCAAATATAGACGCTATGATAAAAGATGCAAATATAATGATATCTTCCCCTAATAAAACCTAAAATTGGTATTTAT
>NW_025892073.1:0-3825 GCF_002878395.1 Capsicum annuum | reverse complement strand
TATAAAAAAGTGATACTTTTTACTGACGTGGCAGCGCGTGTAAAACATATATTTTATCAAGCACGTACAAGCAGAGGCGGATCCAGGATTTGGAAGTTTCGGGTGTCACCCTGTTTTGAACAATAACGTATACTCCGTACAACATTTTAGAATAGTGAAGTGGATATTCACAAAGTAAACTATAATTATATATATCAACAAAAGTTGATATAGCATGAAGGCTTGCCTAGTTGATGTCATTAAGGTTTTTGTTAAAAGAGATCAAGGGTTCTACTCTACATAACTGCATTTTATTTGTTAATGAGAAAGCAGAAAGTATAATAATAATAAAGAGTCCTCAATTGGGTTCGAACCCGCGCTGCTGGGTAAAACCCAGTCATCCCAACGACTTGCACCGTCAGCTCGCTTTATAGTGTGGGTGTCAAACATAATAATTATACGTTAACTAATATATATATACAAATATACATATAAATATATAGGGTTTTAACTGAGAAGTGCGGGTGCCGTTGACCCCTGCGTACAAGACCAGAAGTTAATTATGTATTATTTGAATTTTTTTATTTAGATAATAAACATTAATATTTTAAATAAAAGGCTAAAAATTTAATACAAGCTATGTAGTCCATAGTGAACGACTACCTACCAATTTATCAGAGGCACCATTTGTCATTTTACCAAGTGACCCATTTACATCATTTCAATGTCACTTTATTCCATTTGTAATTTTTTTTTCTTTTTCTTTTTGCATTTCACTTATATATACTTCGTCCATTTCATATTAGTTAATCACCTTATTAAAAATTACATGTCTAAATTATTTATTCACTTGCTAAATCAAGATAAAAGTATTTAACTTTTTTATTTTACCCGTAAAGTTAATATTCTTTGGAATTATAAAAATATGTTTATAAAGTTTTAACAAAGTATTTTAAGTGGTAAATTAGTAAAACTATACTTTTTATTTATGATTTCTTAAAGAACATACAAAATTGAAAGTAATCAACTAATATCAGACGGTATTTGAATTAAGAAGTGTCTAGTGATATCACTTCATATGACACTTTTTGCTTTTAGATATTCAAATTTCTTAGTTTTCACCGTACATTTTAACATAGAATTTTAGAGTTTTTGAAATAAAATTTACATATTTAATATCTATATAAAATAAATATTATAAATTGTAATAATTAATGATTTAAAAAATAAAAAATATATATGAAAAATTATGAAATATTAATTTCTTTGACTCTTAAAATTCAAATACCAAACACAACAATTGAGACAGGATCTAGGGCGTTTCATAAACCTTTCAAGAGACAATCCAATAAAACAAAAAGAAAAGAGGAACACTTTGCTATTATAATAATAATAAATAAATAAATAAATAAATAAAATGCAACAAATTTTAATAGAGGTACATGATATTTTTGATAGACAATGAATGTATACGTGCAAAATTAATTCGAACATCATCATCATAAAAATGTAAAAAGAAAAATAAGAAAAGGAGAAGTCTCACTAGTTAATAGTTACATCTACCCTAAAATAAATATAACATATTACTTGATTTGAGTCGAATGTCCGTCGAAAATAGAATCTCTATTCTGTAAAGGTAGAGGTAAAGTGTTCGTATATTACTTTCTCGAAACTCCACTTGTGAGATTATACGTACGCTGAATATGTTGTTGTCGTTTACTTCTTTGCTTCTATTACTTCATTTGAGTCAAAGGTCTGTCGAAAACAGGATCTCTACTCTGTAAAGATAGAGGTAACGTGTTTGTATATTACTCTCTGGAGACTCCACTCGTGAGACTACGTACGTACACTGAATATGTTGTTGTCGTTTACTTTTTTGCTTCTTTTGTTGTTGTTTTAACTTCGTCCGGTGGTGATGGTGGTGATAGTTGTGATGGTGAAGTACTATCAATACAATTTCTACATTTTCCTTTCAACTCAACCTTCAATCATCATCTCACAAGTGGAATCTCGAGACAGTAATATACGAACACTTTACCTCTGTCTCTACAGAATAGAGTTTAAGTACACTGAATATGTTGTTGTCGTTTATTTCTTTGCTTCTTCTTCTGTTGTTGTTTTAACTTCGTCTTGTGCTGGTGGTGATAGTTGTGATGGTGAAGTATTATTAGGGACCCCACCATCAATACAATTTCTACATTTTCTTTCAACCCAACCTTCAATATCATCTTCACCATTACTACTAAAATGTCTACCACCACAAAGTCTAGCAATAATACCAGCAATAACACCAAGTATTGTTATTACTGCTAGTACTACTAACAATGTCTCTATAGATCTATGTGTGTTATTACTTGAAGATGATGATGAATATAATGAAGAAGATTGACTTTGTTGTACTACTAGTGGTGGCAAATCTTTCTCATTCTCCATCCTTTTTTTTGTTTGTTTGTTTTAGGATTTTTGGTGAGGTTTTGAAGTTCTTGAAAGTGTGAAAAAATGGTGGAGGAATTTGTAGGAAAATATATTGTAGTTTGAGAGTTTACAGTGGTAACTAAAAAGAGGGTTTTTGAAGTAAAGTTTGGTGAGGGGAGATAGTGGAAGTTTTTTTTTTTTTTTTTTCTTTTTTTTTTTTTCTGGGGCTTTTCATTAGGTGTCCGGTACCTGCATTGGAGCTTCGACTAATTCGGATCGCGCATTGCATTGGAGCCCGGACTAATTCGGATCGTGCTAACAGGGGTCATTCTGGGGGTGATGCTTCCAACAGAATTTTCTTTATACTCAGAACTCGAATTCAGGAACTTTGATTAAAAATGGAGTAGTTCAACAACTTCAGCACAATTCATGTTGGTGAAAGAGGTTTAAGTTGATCAAAGTAAAAGAAAAAAAAAAAAAAAGAGGAGGCTTTACATGACTTATATATAGTGATGGTGTACATAAAAATTCCTTACTTCGTTTTAATTGATTTTTGTAATTTTTTACTTAATATAGAGTTTAAGAAAATAAGAATCTTATGATTTTAAACTAAACATATATAGAATCTACTGAAATATGTTTTATTCTTATTATTTTAAATATGTCACATGAAAAGTCAAAATTAAAAAGTTGTCAAAAAATGAAAAAGAGACATTATTTTTTAAACGAATTAAAAAAAAACGTAAAACAAAATAAAATAAAATAGAGGGAGTATATTATTAATGCATGTATTTTAACTTGTTGTAACAGATAATTTAACGTTATTTTTCTTGCAATACTAATTTTACTTGAGTTTAAGTTATATATAAAATTAATGTAAAAAAAAAAAAATCACTGTCAGATCACCTTTTATCAATTATACGTTCAAATAAAATTTTAACTTAAAATCAATCTAATTTTAAATCATACCCTAATAAATAAAATATTAATAAATTATGCAAGAATGGCCCCTTTATGGTCTTTGAAAATATGCTGTTTTCAAAAGTATAGTGGACCCTGATTATAGTAATTTATAAAGACCTTTTTCTTTTTTGTCTTTTTTAAAGATTACCCTTGTTTAAGTATACAATTATAATGTGTATAATATGGAATACATAATCCAAAAAAAACAAAAAAAAGAATAGCGTAAAATATGATGTTTTAATAATATTTATATTAGTAATACTTGCTTTAATTATGTTTGTATTTTTCTTATGCAGTGTTTGATCTGATGTATTAAAAATAATATGAATTACATAATTACTAAAAATTATATTTCTTGCAAAAATATTCTCCATAAATGTGGTGGAAAGAATGTTGAAAAGATTTTGCAAGACAATTATTACTTTAATCATATTAATGCATGCATTACCGATATACCATGAATTTCCA
>NW_025892072.1:0-1859 GCF_002878395.1 Capsicum annuum | reverse complement strand
AATTGAATTCATGTTCATGTTATTCTTGGGTTTTCATCCATGATTTAAATTACAAGTTCCAAGAATTGATCCTACTAAGTGTTGATTTACATGATATTTGTGATAAACCCTTGAAATTGCAAGTTGATTATTATATCCATGTTAATCCTAAGTGTTTAAATTTAATTAATCAAGTATGCTCCTCAAGTGTTTTATAAAGTGACTATGTGAATGAAATAGTGCCATTATAACATGATAGTATGAAATTCCCATTCTTGTACAAGTAAATGCATTACAAGTGTTTGATAAAATGTCTTTATTAATGAATTATGGACAAGTGTACATTGTTATGTCTCTCAAGATTATATTATGCTTTATATTTCATGCTATCGAGTCCTAGTGGTAGTTAATACCTAAAAGTTTAGCTGCTTACCAAGAGACTGTGTCATTTACAAAATAGTCCCAGTCATATCTTGATCAGTAGTACTCTTAGTTAGTTAAAAAACTCAGTAGAACTCAGTCAGTTACAGGACTCAGGAAAACTCAATAATTTTAGTATCAGTCCAGTTTAGTTCAGTATAATCAGTTCGGTGTCTTTCAGTTAGGTGTAGGATTCAACACCGAGTGAACCCAAGGATAGGGGCTCACCTGCCAGTAGAGGGTATGATCCATAAAATCAATCCTTGCATTTCAGAACTGTGTAGCTAGCATAGGTTGAGACATCAAACCTGCCAGTTGAGGGTTGATGAGGTATTTTAACCAGCCAGATAAGGGTTGCACCGTTCTCATTAGAGTACCTGCCGGATGAGGGTAACTCTCAACTTGTCTTTACCTATGGCATGGTATTGACACCCTACCAATTGGGGTTATAGATTTGACCCCAACTTAGTTATATTATCTTATTTGGGGCATGTCGGTTAAATGATTACCTCTCATAGTTTTAGTCTCAGTCTTTAGAATAGAACTCAGTTCAGTTCTATAGAATTCGAACTGTCAGTTATAGTCACTCAGTATCAATAACCAGTTATCAGTAATATCAAATTATCAGTTACTCATTATCGGTAACTCAATTATCATTAATCTCAGATTATCTGCTACTCAGTATTAGAACTTAATGCTTAGCTTCAGAAAAGCGTAGTTATAGTATATATATGCACAATACTACCTATTCAATATTTACAACAGTTACAGATTATCCATATACTCTCATGTTCAGTTACTCTTTATCATTCAGTAAATTATAGTTCATGCATATGAACCCTTGTATTCAACCTTACCTCATCTAGCATACTAGTAAATTTCACGTACCGACGCATACTCTTTATTTGCAGTATGATGTATTATAGAATAATTCGGATGCTCAGGTTCGTAACCGCACATAGATCGATTCAGATTCATCCAATAGTAGATTTTGCAGTGAGTCCTCATTATATGAGGATATTTTTTATTTTATTATTTTAGTAGACTCAATATTTCATTAGATGGAGTTAGTTGGGGGATTGGCCCATCAACTGCACTTTCAGACAGCCCAGTTTAGAGGCTGTTCAAACTAAATGCTTAGACAACTTATAGTTTTATAGATTGTTATTGGAGTTTGACATTTTCATAAGTATTTTAGATGTTTTGAACCTTATGGAAATTCAGCCTACTTTCAACATTTATTAAAGTATGTTTATAGAGTGCTCACAGTAGATATTAGTCATGGGTTAGCTTGTGGTCTTTCGGGATCACAAGCACCGTGTAGCATCCAGGGTATAGAATCGGGGTGTTACAAACTTGGTATCAAAGCCTAAGGTTCAATAGATTCCTAGGAAGTTTATAATCCATATAACGTAGAGTCTTGTGCATGGGTATGTAGCGTGCCACACTTATGCACAGGA
>NW_025892071.1:0-4301 GCF_002878395.1 Capsicum annuum | reverse complement strand
GTAGGATATTGAAAGATCACTAATGATGGAAGGATATCTCACACAAATATATGAAGGATCAAATAAGGCTAATTCAAGACAGAAGTAAGCAAGAGAGCCGACTCTAAAAATAGAAAGGCATCCAATCATAAAGATCCACGACCACGACATATAAAGAGTATGGAAGTATAAATAAAGCATTTGAATAAAATAAAGAAGGATCATAGTCCAAAAATCATGCCAAATCAATAAATCAAGACTTAGTATAAAAGGAAGGAAGATCACAATCTCTTCATGGATATATCTGATATGTATGCTTCTGGAAGTTGCACTACGTATGGACGTATCTCATATGGTCATACTTTATGGTGCCATACCTTAATAAAGGAATCAATTCAAATCCCTTATTGAGAAGAAATCTCTTGCATTTCCTTTCAAGAAGCAATGATAGAGGAAGCTAGAAACTATAAAAGAAGAAACAATAGGCTGAAGCACGCACACAACTTAAAGGAGAAACCTCAAAGTGTTTCAATCTTAGTCTCACAAAGCTATGTAATCTTTAGCTTACAATTGTTATATAAAGAATAGGATCGAGTCAACTTTGTATTACAAATTGAAGATGTGTCTTAAATATTTGAAGAACAAAACAAGTCTTTGAAACTTGTTTCTCATCACTGTACTCGACCAACACTGAAATATCAAAGGAAATATTAAAACCCAAGGGGACTGGAAGTAGACACGATATTGGTGTTCCGAACCAGGATAAATCTTCGTGTTCTTTACTTTAAATTCAATTAGTTTGCTTCAAATCTAATTTATTTTGTAAAGTATACAGTTCTGTTGGCAAGTCGACTGTGAGGAGGCGATAGTTGACTCATGTAATTTCCAATGAACCCCCTCTTGAATTTCAGATTTAACCATCATTCACTAATTTCTAACATTCGACATTATGCCATTGTCTAGAAATTTGCTTATATTTTTCCATAATTCACAAGTTATTAATTAGCCACCAATTGTCCACTAAGCACCATTCATTTACTCGTCATTCCTTAGAAATTTCACATCAATTTATCTTTTCATCATGTAATAGTAAATACCCGAAATTGAATAGGTCATAATATAAAAAATACCCAAAATTGAGTCTTAATATAAGTAGTACCCAAAATTGAATCGACATAATATAATCAATAATTGAAATTGAACTGGTCATAATATAATAAATACCCAAAATTGAACTGGTCATAATGTAAGCAATACCTGGAATTGATTTGTTCATAATATAAACATCATCATCATCATAAGTCGTATCATTAATATCATAACCAATAGGTTTCGATCCTCACATTTACGGACATGACCATCAAGTTTCAAGATTTCTTACTACTATTGTTATACACATTCCCACAATCCCTAAATAATGTGAAGGTTCACCAAAGCTAACATTTGTCATAGCCTAAGGTGGGTTAAGAGTCCACTGCTAATCCTTGAGGTTCATTTTAGGAAAATTTCTACCCAAACTAGGCTTATGGTATCTAAGTACACTTTTAGATGTCAACAAGCTTTAATTAGCCGTATGATAGGGAATTCACCTAAAATATGAACAACTAGGTCAATTATATCTAATTAGAGTAATCTAATACGTTCTCATTCTAAACATAAAGAGTGAATTCTAATTCACCCAAAGCAGAAGGGAACAAGCTAAGTGTTTCATGCTTACGTTATACAACTAGCCTAAATATCTCAACTAATCCCATGTCTTGTAATTCATCAATCAACACCTACGACCCATCCTAAATCCAACACAATATCACAAATATATTATGAAGTAGCTCAATCTAATAAGGGTTTAAACCTAGCCTACCTCCATGTCGAAGAAAGCTCAACGAACCACTAAACCTTTGCTTTTACCTTATGATAAGCCTTCTCAAGATACCATACTAATAAAAACACATTCTTCTCATCTATATAAGAGCATCGATACCCATAATGCACCATTGTGCTTTGGGTCCAAAAATGACATCAAAACCCCATGTGGGTCCCATTTATGGAAATTATGTTTCTGAGACCAACCCAATATTTATACATAATCAAGAAATTATAAACCCACAAAGATGGTAGAAAACCAAGCTAATTTGGGGCTACAATAAAGCCCTCAAGCTATGGGGGTTTTGAAAAATAAATCAAGAAATTTCACCAAGAAAAGACTGAATTTTTACCTTGAATTCCATGAAAATAGATGTTAATCAAGCTCCCAAATCAGCCACAAGTCCTAGTTTTAAGATTTCTCACTATTTTTTATTTTATTATCTAAAGGTAAGGATGAAGAATGAGCTAATCCATGACATAAGAGGTCTATCTATAACATAGTAAGATCGCACTACCTCCTGACTATCAGGATTGTAGCAATCATGAAAGACCTTTGGAGATTGTACTACCTTTTCTGTACGAGGAGTCGCAATTGCGAACATGGCTGGCGATCTCCGGTTACCAAGTAGTGCTAAAAACTTGGAAAATTTCCATGTTTTTGTCATTCCCTCAGGATTTATTCAGAATCCCCTTTATTTAAACAATATATGCAACCACACCAACTTTTATGTTCCAGAAATCATGGAACATTCGAACTTTCCATCCAATGTCGTTTCAACCAAATATGGGTCTCGCACTTAATTTCCAATTGTGCAACTTCAGACCAATAGGTTGAAATAAGCTTGGGTGAATCTGGACCTGAACCAAAGGTCAACCTAGAAAGTCATAAATGACTTGAGGCAGCTATGAAGAATATCTAAAGGAAAAAATATGTTAAAATATGGAAAATAACCTAAAGGGTCATTACACTACTGGATGTTAAATTTAGGTTAATAACATCGCATGTACATTCTAATAGTTCTATTAGATCCAAAACATTTATTTTAGGATAGAAGGATCTTTAGTTTGGGTCCTCAAGCTTTTGGACTCATTTTCATCTATTGGATGATTTTGGTAAAAATGTCCTTGAGGTGTGAGGCCTATATTTCATCAAAACAACTCTGGATGAAGATTTCAACGATGCCCTTGAGTTAAAATACCGAAATTAATAGTGTGGCATATTTGTTTACATTTATGGGATTCTAAATTAATTTCAATGGGTCAATGGATACGTGTAAAAGAGCAAGTTTCAGCTGGTACAACCGTTTGACTGGACCTTTAGTCGCTTAAAGGGTGGTTGCTTAAGTGTTAAAGGAATCGTGCTAGTTGCCAAGCTAGTCCCTCATATCTCTTTAGCAAAGGCTTAAACACTTTATCAGATATCTCCTAAGTGATTTATTGCCCACTTTAGCGTAGGTCAGCCAAATACAAAGATCACTTCAGTGATCATATGCTGCTTTAGAATTAATGACTTAAGCAGTAAAGTGATTGCTTAAGCAGAAACTATAGGCACATTATATTCCCTTCTTCACTCACTTTTCTCTTATTTTTCAAGTCTCAACGTCCACTAAACCCTTGAAAACTTGGAGAATTTTGGAAAGTGATACTTGGGTGATCGTGGAGTATTGGTAAGATCGAGAAAGTCATTTCCTTATCATAGTCCTTGTTACATTTTCTTCTAATTCTTAATTTAACTATCCGTTTTGGTCATAAATACATAGCATATTTATGGTTTGATTAGGTTGTTTTTTGAACTTAGAATTTACTTATTCTTGTGGATAAATGATCCTTGAGCATAGAGAGACATGGTGACAGTTTTAAAGTTATGATTTAGCAAGCAGGCCTCACATGGGATTTTTACTTGATTTTTGGAACCAAAGCATTAAAATTCAATTTGGGTATCATTATCCTTGTACTAATGTTTAGAATACTATTTTCATAGGGTGGTATTGTGCAGAGGCTTTTCAGAAGGAAAAATCTCCAATTTAGCAATCTTTAGCGGGCATTCTTTAGCATACAGGTAGGATGGGCTTACTAATCTCTTAAAGTGTAATGTGGGAATGATCGGAATATTTGTTGAATGTTTTGTTTATCGTATTTGGAAAGTGCACTTATTTAACCGGGGAATGCCCCGAGGTAATTTTTATTTACTCCCCGGGGAATGCCCCGAAGAATTTTGTACGCTAAGGATGCTCGTGATCAAGGCCCGAGGCAGCGGGTAAAGCATGGTGTAGGACTAGTGTAGGTTATTTCAGTATTTTTATTTCGAGTTGTAATAATTGGATTGGACTTTACATTTTTTTATTTTTGTTTTGTTATTGTTTGATTATTTTGCGTGCTTTTGTGTGGTTTATGCATTTGTAACGTCAATTTATCCGATACGCTCTGCCAAGCGACCGTGGTTGAACCACGGGATC
>NW_025892069.1:0-3689 GCF_002878395.1 Capsicum annuum | reverse complement strand
TAGGGGGGTGCGCGGATTAGGTAGATTAAATAGATTTAGTAGGTTTCTAGTGAATCTATTTTTATTAGTGCGTGGATATTTTGTTTTAATATCTTTTAATAATTTACTTTTTTCGTAAGATATATTCATTAATTATTTTATCCTGTAGTAATTACAGAGTTACAAATTCTTGTATAGTAATTTATCCTATCTGTACTATGATATATATCTAATTCTAGATTTTCAATGTTATTTATTATCTTGTGTTGTTCTTCTCGTAGTGAGTTTTTTAAATTATATAAACTATCACATGTACTTTTATCTAAATTTTCTAAAGTTTTTTCTATCCATATTAATTTTTCTTTTAGGTCTTCCATTATTTTCCTAATTCGGTTTCTATAATTAATTTCATTATTTAGATTTTCTTGATTTTCTCTAGTTTGTCTAATATATTCTAACATTTTTTAATCTGAATAATATCCTTCTGGGTAAATTTCTTCGTATAACTGTTCTAGACAATTTATAGTTTCAATTTCATAGTTTATTACTTCTTCTAATATTATTTTCTTAATATCTATTATTTCTATGTTTTTAAGTATATATAATATTAAAACTTTAAGATAATCTAAATGATCTATTTTTAAAATTGATTTTATTATAATATTTTGTAGTTGTTTGTTTTAGCCTTAGTAGTTTTTGCATATTTTTATTAAGAAATTTTATATCTTTATTTCCCATGTATTTATCTATATTTATTTTTATCTGTTTTTCTAGTAACTGCATATTTTCTAAAAATTTTATGTAACTTATCATCGTAAATATTTGTAAGAGTAGTTAGGTAGATATGGTATATAACTTACTCTAGTCATGTAATATTCACCAAAAGCTTTTTCTAATATGATTTTTCTTATATCTGCTACTTGTATATTTCTAAGTGCATACAAAATAAGTATTTTGAATTTATCTACCATCACATCAGATATATTATCATTCATTTTCATAAAATTGCTTTTTTCAAAATATTCCCTTCAACCATGTACATAAAATATAGTCATCTTAGCTTACTATATACTAGATTATTCTTAAATAATATGTTCTTCCGTCACTATTAACATGGTAATCCGGATACTTTTTCCCTTAAACAGCGCCTCTACTCTGGTTACTCCCCGCCACGGCTTCTTGCCTCAATGGTTTCACCTTTAGGATGGCATAGTCCTTAGGGATATTTCTCCGTTTCCTCTTTGTTAATAAACTTCTTAACATATTATTCTTCGAATAATTCTACTATAAAGTAACTAATATGAATTTATTTTATCATATCATGATTGTTGGGAATTATGAAATTAGCTATTCATAATCATAAATATATATACATGTTCGGGTAGCTTTGATATTTCTGAGTTTTGTTGTTCCATAGCTTTTTCCATTGAAATATGTTTATCTAATTAACTGAGTATTTTTTTTTTTGTGGATTGGAGAGAGTGAAAGTGCTTCAACGCATGAAGGCTTGCCTTTGCAAAGCCTTCTGCCTCTGATATATATAGAACGAGAATTTACAAGTTTACAATTTACATTCACGTGTTTCTAATTCTAAAAACTAAGAAAACAAAAGTCAATAAAAGTGGCCATAATGGCCTAACTTTCCTAATCCTAACTTTAGCTTTTTCTTATCTTTACGTAAAGGTTGCCAATAATTCCAACAACCTAATAAATGTACAAAAGACTTTTGTTACATAATGTACAATAATTCTGTTTTTGTACAGTATCTTGTCTCCGTTGATTTTGTCGTATCTGCTCCATTATTGCTATGTATCTGCTCCATTATTGCTTTGTTTCTGCTCTATTATTGCTTTTTGATCCTATCTTTCCAGCTGGCATTTTATCTTCTTTATTCTAGATGTACCTCTGGAATAATATTATCTTCTCCATTGCACCTCGAACATTGGTGGTCTGGATATTTATGTCCGATTATCTTACAGTATCTGGTTAGCAGTCCGTCTGAAATAAATCCCTTTCTTATTGCTCGCGCGGTAGATTGTTTTTCTGGGTTAAGTAGCGTCAGTATCCATTGTCTTACGTCTTCCATATCTGCTTGTCTTAGTTCTTTCGAATTTGAATATATCATTTGGTGATCTCTTGAATAGTAGCTCCATATTGGATTTCCGTTAGCGTAGTTATTTGCTAGTTCTTGTATGATCGTAGCTAGTCCAATAAGTCTTTTATTTGCATAAAAATCTGGTATCTCGATTCTAGGTATCTCTGGTTGTTGCGATATATCTTCTGGTATAATCATATCTCTTGCCAGTCCTATCTTTACAACTTGTATCACTGGTTTTATCTCATCATATAATATCTCTGCTGGTGCAGTATAACACTTTATATAAAATAAATTTCCTTTTGTTATTCTTTTATAGGTAGTGAATATCTTATATAATTCCTCCATAGCTGTTAGCTCTTCTCCATCGTGGGTATATATGGTATTTAGTAGTCCATAGTCAAAACAAGTTTTAACTAGGCTTGGGTTAGTTTTGGGTAGTGCGATTAGTTTATTGTATCCTTGTAGTTTTTGGGTTATATAATTGGTATTTGGTTCTTTGATGTCTGTAGCTCTGGGGTTATGGTTTAGAAAGGTTTGTACTCTGTATATATTTTCTATGTATTTCTGGGCGGTGTAGTTGTATACCTTTTTGTCTTGGTTTAGGCTATCTCGGTATGTGTTAACTTGTGGGGGTATGAATAAATGGTCTTTTTGTGTTTTGGGGATGAATGGTTTTTCAAATATTTTGTTCATATTTGCATTTTGGTATCTTGGCCTATTAACTCCTTTGCTTGTACCTGCAGAAGTAGATTGATAAATGTTATGGGTTTTATGGAGTGTCCCAACGTCTCCTTCTAGCTCTGGATTTTTAATGTCTTCCGATCGACATAGCTCTGCACTCTGCTGAGTTAGCTGATTTGTAGCTATAGACTTCAGTTTATCTTCATTAGTCTTTAGCTTTTCTATCTCATTACCCATACTGTCCACTTTCATTGAAAGCGTAGTTAGGGTGTTAAGTATTTTTTCTAGAGTATCTTCCTCTACTATTTCAGTCTGTGTAGCTTTGTCTTGATATGTAATCTGCAATAACATTTTTGTTAGTACTGATCACTTCAATTGTAAATGTGAAATTTAATATATTTAAAACTAGTCTTCGAATCTCTTTTGTTGTAACTGAATTTTGTATTTTCTTTGTTAGCCACCAACGTACCTGTGTATTATCCGTTCATACAATAAATTTGTTATATACAATATATGGCTCGAATGCTAATAAACATTTATATAATGAACATAATTCTTTTCTATTTATTTCCCATTTTATTTCTGTCTCGTTAAACGTACCTGAATAATATCTACAATGGTGTTCTATTTTTTCTGCTTCATATCGATATTTAAGTACTCCTCCGTAACTATATTCACTTGCATCTGCTTCTACTATATATATAAATTTTTTATTTTCATCTGGAAATTGCAATTTTGGTAATTCCTTACAAAGCAATTTTATTTTTTGAACTTGTTTTTTATCTTTTTCATCATAATTATATTCTATATCCTTTTTTAATTTTTTCTGCAGTGGTTTTAAGGTTTCTGCTAATTTTGGAATATATTCTCTTACTTGGTTTACTAATCCTAAAAATGATTGTAATTTCTTTTTTGTATCTAATTCTTCTTT
>NW_025892068.1:0-3311 GCF_002878395.1 Capsicum annuum | reverse complement strand
TTTTAGAAAAATTAAAAAATCATTAATTAGTAATTATTCAGAATATATAAGTCTAAATAAAACAAAAGAAAATCCACAAAAACTAGCCTATTTAATTACATTAATATCTAGTATTGAATCAAAATTAATAACACATTTAAAATCTAGAAGAATGAAACATATACCGCCTAATTATAATAAAATTAGATTTAGATATCCACCAAGATATTATAAATATAATTTAAAATGAATAAAATACAACGATATAAAGAATTAAAACAAATTATCTCTGAAAAACGTAAAGAATTAAAAATAAGAATAGAAAGACTAAATTATAATATATTTGCCGGAGTTAGTAAAAATTCAATAAATACGCAAAAGGATGAAATATCAAAATTAGAATCACAAATAGATAGCTTAGAATATATATATCAACATGAACTATTCACAATAAAATGAATAAAGAAGAATTTATAATAGATGAAAAAATATATGAAAACTACGAAGGATCAAAAATAAAAATAGTATTTTCTAATCTAGGACGAAGATACAAGAAAATAGGTGAACATTTATATCTAATGTTAGAAAAAGAAGAATTAAAATTAGAAGATAAATTAACAGCAATGGTAAGAATAGAAAAAGAAAATGAAGAGATAGATAGGAAAAAAGAAATAGAAAAAATAAAACAACAAACTACGGAAGAAATACGAAAAATAGAAGAAACCAAAAATAGTAGAATTGCTGAACTAGAAAAAGAATTACAAATGTTAAAAGAACTGTATGAACAAAGACAGAAAGAAAAAGAAGAAAAAGATAGAGAACAGAAATTACTAAACGAGATAAATCAATTTAAGGAAAAATTAGAAATAAAAAATGAAGAATTAGAAATAAATAACATAGATATTGAAGAAACAGATAATTATGAGTCCGAAGATAGTGAAACATATACAGAAATATTAACAAATACAAAAAATTTAGAAATCAATGAAGAACAAAATATTAATGAGGAAAACTTAGAAAATACCCAAACAGAAATAAATACTCTTGATAAAAAAGAAAATGAAAATATAATACCTAAAACAACAGAAATAAGAAAACCCATATATTATAAGAATAAGTTTAAAAAATATAGTGAATATGATAAATGGATACCAGAACAAATAGTGAATAAAAATTATAACTTTTTAGATCTAGACTGTGTAATAGATACAGAAAAAACAATACAATTATGGATAGGATATATGACAAAACAATTATTAGATAATAATATAAATATAACAGATGCACCGGAATATATAGAAAAAACATTAATAGGATCAGTAAAACTATGGTTTACAAATCTAACCGAAAATAGCAAAAAAGTATTAAGAAATAATAAACCTATAGAAGGAACATCATCGACAACAACTAAACTAACACCTATAGAATTATTAAAAAAATATGAAACAGCTATAAAAGATGAATTTGGTAGTACGACAACAATCGAAGAAGAACAAAATGAAGAAAAAGATACAAATAGAAATTTAATGTTAAAATTAGCAATATGTAATATGTGCTATATAGAAGAATATACTTGCGCATTTAAAGAATATTATTACAAAGGAGCATATAGCATAGAAGAAAGTAAAGAAATAAGAAAATTATATTTTAATAAATTACCCGAACTATTTAGTTCAAAAATAATAAAAAGTTGGGAAGAAGCAAAAATAGTAGATACGTTAGGAGCAAGAATAAAATATTTACAACAATGGTATAGAAATTTATGTGAAAAATATAGAGAAGAATTAAAAATGGAAAAAACATTAATAAGAAATTTAGCTTGTTGCAAAAATAAAATAGCACCGCAATTTGGCTGCGAAGAAAGATATTATAAGAAAAGAAAAAGACATAAGAAATATAAAAAATCAAAATATAAATATAAAAAACCAAGAAAAAGATATTATGTAAAAAATTATAAACATAAGAGACCATATAGAAAAAAGAAATCTATAAAAGAATGTACTTGTTATAATTGTGGAAAGTTAGGACATTTAGCTAGAGATTGTAAATTACCTAAAAATCCAAAAAATAAACAAATATCAGAAATAAAAATAGAAAATACCGAATACATGCAGATAGATTATATAGACTATGAATTAGAAAGTGAAGATAGTATATATGAAATTTCAGAAAATGAAACAGAAAACGAAACAGATAATGAAACAGATAGCGAAATAGATGAATTAAATGACTGAAGAAGATATAAAAATAATAACAAAAGAAGAATATTTAAATGATGAAGGAACGGAACAAAAAATAATATTTGACAGTAATATATTTGATGAAATAAAAGGAAAAGAATTGGATTTAAGTGTAGAAAAAATATTTAAAATACCAACAATAAAAAATATTTTTACTAGGAAAAAAGATGAATATTATGTAGTGTGTCAAAAAGAACATGTAATAGACTGTAGATATGCAAAAGGAAAAGCTAGTATACCACTGGTAACAAAAAGAATAATTAATAAAGAAATAAATGATATAAAAAGTAAAGGAGATCCCATAAAATATGTACACCTTGGAGGTACAGAGATATTAATAAAAGCATGTTTTAGAGAAGGAATAGATACACCAATAGAATTATATTTAGCAGACGATAGAATTATAAAACCTATAGAAAAAAGCATAATAACTGCCGTAAAAGGAAATCTAATATATCAAAAAATTTAATTTATAATAAGTGCAAATTATTCAGTAGCAGTAACAGATAGGAATATAGATAAATCATTAGTATTATATTGGAAAATATCAGGAATAGAGTTAACCCCAGGAAGTAAAATATTTACAGCAAGATGTAAAAATCTATATTTATTAACAACAAAACATAAAATAACAGGAAAAAATAAGATTAACAAAATACAAATAGAAAGCCCATTTGAACAAATAGTAAAAACAATAGATTATAATGATTATATCTATAGAGACATAGATACAGAGGAAAATTTAGAAATAATAAATGATAGATTAAGTACAACGAAAAGAATAGCTAATGAAAAGCCAGAATCATCAAACTCATCAAAAAGAACAAGTTATGAAACAAACTCAATAAGTAATTTAAACCAATACTACATAACAGGAAAAATAAATGAAAAAGAATATTTAATACTTTTGAACACAGGACAAGAAGAAAATTATATAGCAAAATATCTAGTAAAAAATGAAGAAATAAAAACAGACAATAATATATGCCCAGACTTACCAAGAAGTTTAATAAATAATAAAAATCTAGCAGAAAAAGAAATAATATTAGGAGTTAGAAAAATAAAAATAGAATTCGAAGTAAAAGAAGAAAT
>NW_025892067.1:0-3283 GCF_002878395.1 Capsicum annuum | reverse complement strand
TGCTTACAAACAAGTCACATAACCATCAAGAGTATCAATCATACTGTAAACATCCGCAGAAATAACACAAATATGTACACACATGATATGGAACTTATTTCTGCCCAAATAGTCATGACCTGCAAGAAATAATCTATGTTCATGTACTGTACCGATGTGGTACCCGATCCAACATAAATATAAACGTACTTAATTGATAAATTAATGGGTCAAAATGATTAGTATAAGGGTGAAATTAAATGGTTAGAGTTTACCATTTATAGTATTAATTAATAGAATCAGAAAGTTAAAGAAAGGAGGCAGATAATAGTGGTTTTCATTATTGGAGTTCAAGAAAGAGATTTTGACTTCAGGTTTTAGGTTAGCATCTGTTGTTCTTCGAAATATTGATGGAAATTAAAGTACATTATTGTTTTCATCATAATGGCCTAATGAATATTTGCAACACTTTTGTCTGTATTAAGAATGAGAAACAGTAGTACGAATAGCAATTTTCTTTTAAAATAAGAGGGAGTTGAGTTGAAACGTTTTTAGTAAGAAGCTAATAATAATAATTAACTATGAAAAGAACTTATTCTAGGAATGTTTTAAGTTTCTGAGAAGAAATTTCTTTTGCCAAAAAATATTATTTTAATAATATTTTCCACTTAGCTACCGCTGTTCCATATCTTCAATACATGCAATAAAGGATTACCAGGTACGAACATAGATATCAAATATGATAGTAATGTTTTTACTTTCAGAATAAATTTCATTTGTTGTCCCTATTAAGTTAAGGAAATTGTATGCTAGCAAATCATTTTTTGGTCTTTATTAAGGTTAATGGGAAAAGAAAGGTTAGGCAGTGGAAATTGTGAGGATTTTCGCATTGCTGTTGTCTTAGACTAGTGAATTGTTTATCGATAATTAGTAACATATGATGCCATTATTAAAATTAGCAGTGTGCTTTCGAAATTTAAAAGAAATAGTTGTTATTTTTGAAATTAACAACGTAATAATAATAACGTCATAATCATATTGAGGATAATATTAAGATAGGTTGAGAAATTGAGGTTTACACGTAGAGTTTGGCAATTGCAAGCTATTGTCTTGATTGTTTCTGTAGGTCTTAAACTTTAAAGTGAAAATGTGTAAAATGTCCGTCATTAGATTCGTACTCTTATTGGAATTACATACTTGAACAAATTTGAAATATTTGGAAGTTTTACGAAAGGGCAATACCCTTGCATCGCGGATTGGGTTCGAGTACTTCGGTTGAGGTAGGTTATGGTTTAATTGGAGTTTAGACGCAACTTAATTGTGTGTATGCTCCTAAATTGGATACTTGTAGATTGGTATTCAGACATGCTTGAAATTGTTGATTCGTGTATGAATGTTTATTGAAAATTGACTTGATGGAATTGTCTTATGACTTTAAGTGTACTTGTAAACTTGGTACATTGAGTGACACCCACACTAATCTTCATGTGGAAGAACCATCTAAACCGAACCATTACCGAAACACTGATGATAGGCGAAATTACGCGCCTATATCAATATATTTTGCCCATATTTTAGCCTAGTTTCGAGAACTAATTATCTATTTCGTACACTTTTAGTCCTTTTTCCTGTAAATGAGCTAACAAATGTGATTAGGAAAGTTTCAGGTATAAATGATGCAAAATACAGCAATTTATGGCTTACTTGACGCAAAAGAAAGCTCACAAACGAGATGGAAAGGAGCTGGACGCATAAAGGACTAAATCTGCTGCATGGAAAATCTGTCCCGGGCTAAAACAGCATTTCTGAAGACTTTGGGACTTACAGACACAAAGCTGGATTTTTGCCATAATACATTAACCTAGTGCAATTAGGTTATGTGTTTCATCATTCTATTTGGATTATAATTTTGTAACCTTACCCTAGTACAATTGGGTCAAGGATTTCATTAGTATATTAGGATTTGGTTATTTATTTTATTAGTTTAGTAGGAGTAGGATAGGAGTATTATAAATACCCTATCATGTTAGAGATTTTCAAGAAGAAAGAGAGGGGGAGACATTCTGACAATTCATTCATCTCCTTACAATTAAGACATCTTCCTACAACCCATTCTCAATTCTTCATTCTTCTACTCTTAAATTCCACAACAAGAGAATCGTTACTTGCTACGGAATCACTAAAACCACACGCCAAACACCTACTATTCACGCCATCCACCATGCAAAACGTGATATCCTTCGCATTCATGGGTAACTAAATCTCTTAGTTGGGGTTATGGAAGCCGAATGAGTTACTATCTATAGCTATGAGTTTGTGAGTTCAAGACAAGTATATTGCTTATATCATTATTCTCTTCATCTTAAATCTACATTCTTTGCGGTTCAAACACAAGAACACGCCATTCTAACATCTAACCTGTTCGAGAGAAAGGTTATTTGTCTAGAAAAGAAGACGCATAGACCAACGCCAGTCTAACATCTGACTTGTTCGAGAGAAAAGTTATTTGTCTGGAAAAGAGATAATGTCAAGGTAGTAGGACACCCTTTCCTATTAAAAAGCTAGTGCCGTACCTGGACTAACTTCTTGGAGAATTCGTACCGTTAGTCACACTTTAAGCTCGAGAGAGTTAAAGTGAAATAGTCCTTGTTTAGGTCGAGAGACGCTTGGATTTACCATCGACTACAATTCTCTATAAGCAATTACATGTCAAGACTCTACACACTCATAGCCAATAAAGACGTATACCTCAGAAGGTGGACATAACCCCAACGCCTCAATTCTCATTGTTTACAACACACGTGACAATCTCTCTTTATTTTGCTATTTTCAGTTCTTACCTTCTTGTTTTGGTTACATACTACAATCCCCCCTTTCCTACGAGACTTGCACTAAAAGTCTAGTAATTTCTCTTGCTTGTTGGCCAAGCTATTCTCTGTGGGATCGATACCCAACCCAGGTTGGGTTCTATATTTGCTAACGACCGCTTTACACTCCCACGAGAGCTGTAGATTGAGCGTTATCAAACACTTAGTCAATATTAGATGATATTATTATAAAATTCAACATAATAACAAATATCCAGGACTAATTATTATTAATGCGAAAATTCAAACAAACTACATACTAAAATTTTCAAGACCCGAAAGTTATCGTACAAGAACTACAAACAAAGATCATATCTAAAGTGATATCCAAAAATAATGTAAATAAAGAATGTTTCATTGCCTGAAATATGGACAATAACAAATAAGATGACCCACGGTAGCCTGGAGACGGAGTGCTCACCCTTGGATCAAGATCT
>NW_025892066.1:0-28689 GCF_002878395.1 Capsicum annuum | reverse complement strand
CAGTTTATACTCGTGCCTTAAGGAGTGTACATGCAGTTTATACTCGTGCCTTAAGGAGTGTCATCTTCCTTTAAGGATAATACTTCAAAAACTTGGCGTTGATGGGGCCAACCCTCACGTCATCGGCATCTATAAGTTTGTACGCACTGTTTGAATATGCCTCGAGTATGATATATGGTCCATCCCACTTTGGGATGAATTTGCCCCCAGACTTATGAGAAGTGATAATGGGCCTTCTTACTTCAAGAACTTGATCTCTAACTTGGAAGCACCTCAAGAGAATCCTTCTGTTGAAAGAACGAGACAACTGGCTTGATAACATTCAATATTTTGTTGAGCCTCCCGCCTCTTTTCATTAAGAGCTTCTAAATCTGCAAGATACAACTTAGCATTTTATTCATTGATGAGCCCTTCTTGAATAGCCAGTCTCAAATAAGGTATTTGACGCCCAAGTGGCAGGACTGCTTCAACTCCAAAAGTAAGTGAGTATGGGGTTGCTTGTCTCGACGAATGATAAATTGTCCTATACGCCTATAAAATTTCTTCCATTCACTCATGCCAGTCTCGTTTGGATTTGGAGACGACTCTCTTCAATAAGTTACATAAAGTCTTATTGAAGGCTTCAGCTAGACCGTTGGCGGCAGCATGGTACATAGAAAACTTGCGCTGCTTGAAGCCAAAGAGATCATAAATCTTATTCATCAGTTTGTTATCAAACAGCTTGCCATTTTCAATTATTATATATTGAGGGATTCCAAAGCAGTAGATGATATTCACTTGAATGAAGTTTGCAATATTTTCTTTCTTTACTTCCTTAAGAGCAACAGCTTCAGCCCACTTTGAGAAATAATCTGTCACGGCCAAGATGTATAAGTGTCCACCAGAAGATATTGGTAGTGGACCAACAACATCCATTCCCCAAGTATTGAATGACCAAGATGCTACAGTTGGGTGTAGTACTTCAGGAGGTTGATGAATGAAATTCGCATGGAATTGACAAGCTTTGCATCTTCTAGCATAGTCCAAGAAATCTTTCACCATCGTTGGCCAATAATATCCCATCCTTTTAATGTGAAAATAAAGCTTCGGTCCAGATTGATGCAATCCACACACTCTCGAGTATATTTCTTGTAAAGCTTGGATTGCTTCTTCCTCTCCCAGACAACATAAGAGTACTCCTTCAAATGATCTTCTGTACAGTGTGTCCTTATAGTAAAGAAAGTAAGGTGCACGACGACGAATGTCTATCCTTCTCCTTGGGTCCTTTGGAAGTATCCCAAAACGTAAGTAATCAATGATAAGTTGTCGCCAATTTTTCTTTTCAGCTTCAGATATAGCAACAAGGTATTCAACTTTATTTTTTCATCTTCAGTTGCTGGCGGTACTACCTATTCTTGGTGGATAGTGACTTGCGTATGATTTGGAAGATTCAAGGTTGAGGCCAAAGTAGTTAGGGCATCAGCTTGCTTATTTTCTCTCCTTGACACATGTTGGAGGGTTACTTCTCCAAGACACCCCATCCACATCAACTTCTATGCATAATCATGATATGGTCGTAGCTTAGGCTTTCTGACTTCATAGCTTCCCAAAAGCTGCTTAATCATCAATTGGGAGTCACCAAAGACTTGTAATTACAGTTGTTTTATGCCAACTGCCATCTCAAGTCCAAGTATTAAAGCTTGATATTTAACAACATTATTAGAGCAATGATTTATTAGGGTAAAAGAGTATAGGATCACCTCTTCTTATGAAGTGACGAACACCACACTGGTACCAGCTCCATCTCGGTGTGCGAAACCATTAAAGTACATCTTACATGGGGTCTTGCTTCAATTACCATTGCATCTTCATTAGGAAGTTCATCGTTCAGTTTCCAATCATCAGGTATAGGGTGGTCTGCCAAGAAGTCAGCCAATGCTTTTCCCCTTATAGCCTTTTGGGGAACGTACACAATCTCAAACTGCTGAAATTAAAGGTACCATCTTGCAAGTCTATCATTAAGGACTGGTTTTGACCTTACAAATTTGATGGGATTTGCCCTAGACACAAGACGAACAATATGAGCTTGAAAGTAGTATTTCATTTTTTGAATTGAGAAGGCCAATGCCAAACATAAATTTTCAATTGGACAATACTTTAGCTCATTCGGATTCATCATTCTGTTCAAATAATAAAGAGAGTTTTCTTTGCCTTCACTATTTTCATGAGCCAGTAAGGCTTCAACTGACCTTTCTTGTGCCGTGATGTAGAGTATCAATGGTTTCCCAGGTATGGGTGCCGCAAGAACTGGTGGCTTCATTAAGTATGATTTGATACTCTCAAAGGCATTACTACAAGCTTGGTCCCATGCAAAGGGATCATCCTTCTTCATGAGATGACTAAATCGTTGACATTTCTTGCCCAGGTTTGAGATGAACCTCCTTAAATATGCTACCCTTTCTTGAAGGCTTTTTAACTCATGAATATTTTGAGGCTCGGGCATCTTTAAAATTACATCGACCTTGGGTTAATCAGTTTTAACTCCTCGGTGTTGCACAATGAATCCAAGAAACTTTTTGAAAGTAACTCTAAAGGCACACTTCAATGGATTCATGCTAAGTTGATATCTTCGAAGTAACTCGAATACCATTCTTAGGTATTTTAAGTGGTCGTCTCTCTTTCTTGACTTCACCACTAGATCATCCACGTAGTATTCGATATTTTTATGGAGTAGGCCACCAAATATGTTCTTTATAGACCTTTGATAAGTGGCGCCAGCATTTTTCAAACCAAAAGGCATCACCTTGTAGCAATAAATACCTTTTGGCATATGGAATGCAGTGAGTTCTTCATTTTTTCTCGCCATAAGGATTTGATTGTAGCTGGATGAACTATCCATGAAGGACATTACCTTATAACCAGTGGTGGCATCACTCATCAACTCTGGTATGGGATTGGAAATTCATCCTTAGGGCAAACGTTATTGAGATCCCGAAGGTTGACACAAACTCGAATTTGGCCATTCTTCTTCCGTACTGGAACAATACTTGAAATCCATGTGGGATATTTGACTTCACGAATAAAGCCAGCTTCAATGAGT
The DNA here is from genome assembly GCF_002878395.1 of Capsicum annuum. Classification (NCBI taxonomy): domain Eukaryota; kingdom Viridiplantae; phylum Streptophyta; class Magnoliopsida; order Solanales; family Solanaceae; genus Capsicum; species Capsicum annuum. Next base: position 25,610 of record NW_025892066.1, on the reverse strand, counting down.
TTGTTAACTTTATTTTCAATCAAAGAAACCAACTCCGGCCTAAAGCGTCTCTGGGCTTGCTTAATAGGACGGGCACCATTCTTGACCGCCAACTGATAAACCGTTACTTTTGGATCTAAGCCAGGCATTTCCTTATAGCTCTATGCGAAGATATCCATATATTCCTTGAGTATGTCCATATAAGCGATTTCCTCTTCCACTTCTAGAAACGCACTCAGGTAAGTTTATCTTGGGTCTTCATCGGTTCCAAGATTAATTTCCTTCAAGGGATCTATTGTGGTCTTTATTCCTTCTTATAGTTACGATAGAGCATCTCGAGCATCTTCCTCCTCTTGAGGATCATCGTCGTTGACAGATATATGATAACACCAAAAGGCATCTTCTATCTCTTTATCAACCTTCATTTGAGATGAGATATCTTTCTCGTTATAGGTCGTAACATGATATGAGGAGCCAACACTCTCTCCATATTCTTTGTGTTGCTTGGTATAGACCACAGTATGCGCCTTTGATTTTAGTACCTCGTTGCATAAAACTATCAGTTTCATCTGTCGCTTCATTCTAGAAGGAATCAAACTTTGAAAATCTTTTTGTATTTTAAGTGAAGAGTGTATCATTGTGCTTTGATGAATTCTCTTACGCTTGTTGCTTTTCTTCTTATTTAGAGGTCCCGACCTTTCGAACATAAAATTTCTTTGCAGTTGATTCTCCAAGTCGGTCAAAGACAGAAGACCTTTTGTTAGATATAGTAGACTTTTCTTCTACAGTGATGTAGTTACTAACTGCCCTTCTTATGGAGATGCGAATTAGAGGTGGATACGTGTATCCTAGGACTTCACGTACCTACATGGTTGTAGCTTCTGATAAAAGTTTTCCCAACCTTGATGGCTCATTAGGATTGTATTCAGCCTTTACAAATAGCTTGTATGCATTTGGGTCGAAGCCTTCTTTTGTACGCTTCATAGGGAATGTCATATCTTATGGCGAATTTTAAGCCACAGACTCTTCAAGTAATCTTGAGGATGGATTTATTGCATCAATCTTCCTGATAGTTAAAATTAGCCCCTTCAACACATTATTTTGGGAATACGATGGGTGATCTTTCTCTTTCTTTACCTTCGGTACATAGCAAAGAACAAAAGTTGCCTTCTTTTTTGTAGGAGCAACACTTTCTTTATTTGAAGTGGAGAGAGGCTTCTTAGTGGTGAATTTTTTGATAGTCACAGCAGACTGCTTAGATGCAAGATCTTCACACTTGGTCTTGGTGACATCTTCAACCCTTTTCTCATTCACAATAAATTCTTTAAGTAGAATTTCGTATCAGCAAAATGTGACTCAACTTTAGTGAATGGCTTATCATCAGCTATTATCTTTCTTTCCACTCCACCTTTGAGGTACTTCAAGCATTGATAGTAGGAAGACGAGATAATTTTGTTCCTTTGTACCCAAGGCCTACCCAGCAATAAATTGTATGAAGTTTTGGCATCAATCATATACATCAATGCATTTGATTGAAAATCATCCATATGAATCCCCAACTTGATAGATCCCATGGCCCTCTGCCCCCCTTGGTTGAAGCCTTGGATCATTATACGACTCTTATCCAGTTCATTAGTAGTGATGCCAAGTTTATTCATTGAGCGGGTAGGTAGGATGTTAACTCCAGATCCCTCATCTATCAAGATTCTATTGATCTTCGTTCCTAGAATTTGACCCACCATGTATAAGGGACGGTTATGTAGGGCCTCACCAAGCAAAAGATCGTTATTTGTGAATGTGATTTTTGTATCTCATACATGTGCCTCTTCATCAAGAGTTTCAGCAAGCTTTTCGGAAGATGAAGGAACTTTCATGGGTAGATTCTCACCTTTTGCCCCCTCATTGGCAGTATTAAAACAAGACGCCTTAAGGTTGACTTGAGCAGTCTTCGCACGAAACCAACTTGGTAAGAATTCCTCCAACGTTACTGGATACCATGGTTTTTTAAGGTGAAGCTCTGTGACGGTCATCCTTTTTGGAAGTTCAACCAGTTTCTGTTTCCTTGGTTTCTTCACCATTCTCCTTCTGGTTGGCTGCTGGACCAACTTCTTTTGTAGACTTGTCCTTCTATGTCTACGCATGGTCACCAGAGTCTAACCTTCATCATTGCCTTCATCAACTGAAGACTTGTCAAGCTCTAATATTTTCTCATTATGCTCTTCGACACATATTTGTACTAGATCGAGTAAGCCAAATGTGATAGAGATTTGATGAGAACTGGCCATCTCATCGTCGAAGAAGATCTTTTTCTCCCTTGCTAGTTACATGACTTTATCTTTAAAGACAAAGAACTTTTCAGAGGGTGACTTATGAGCCTATGATATTTGCAATAATTAAGGTCATTGGTTCTTCCAACTTTATTGGGACGCTTCATCTCTGGGATTTCAATGAGCTTATGCTCAAGGAGTCATCGAAAATCTCAGCAACATCCGAATCAAAAAAGGGATATTCCTTTTCTTGCATCTCCTTTAAGTTTTCTGATTCAGATGTGCTCCGTAAGTTGTCTTCATACTTTGTTTCTTATTTACCTTTGTGGTGACCTTCACAGGAGACACATCAACATTCATGGACTCTTTGTTTTTATTTTTCGAGATAAACTTTCCCCATCTTTTGGGTTCCCGCTTATCTTTTCCCCTTCGAGGGTCATGAATAGGCGCTGCCCCTTTTCCAGCAGAAGATATGCTCAACTCCATATCGTGAGCACAGGTAGCTAGCTTTTCAAAGAATTTAAGCTTAATTCCTTGCAAGACGTAGAGAAGCTCCAAGTGCATTCCTTGGACGCATATCTCTGTTGCAGAAGTTTCGCTGAGCCTATCTTTGCAGTTTAGGCTAGCATTTCTCCATCGATTGATGAATTCAATGAATGGTTCATCCTTTCTTTGTCGAGTATTTATGAGCTCTACCATGCTCACTGTACGCCTTGTGCTATAAAAGAAATTTAGGAATTCATGTTCCAATTGCTCCCAGCTATCAATGGAATTAAACTCAAGGTCCGTATACTAATCAAACATATTTCCCTTTAGGGAACGAACAAATTGTTTGACAAAATAGTCACCGTAATTTCCAGCATTGTTACATGTCTCAATAAAGTGTGCGACATGCTGTTTTGGGTTCTCTTTGACCTCAAATTATTGAAATTTGGGGGTTGATAGCCGGCATGCATTTTGAGGCTATCTATCCTCACAGTGTAGGGCTTGGCATACACAAGAAAAGATTTGGTGACAACATCATACTTGCCTTTGAGGTCCCTTTAATGAATTTCCTCAATTGCCCAATCGGGATTATTCCCTCAGAAGAAACGTACACCTCTTTAATCGATGATGTTTATTTCACAGGATTTTCTATCTCATAAATATCTAGAGATTTTTCAGGTGCATGGCTAGACTCTCTGTCTATCAGACCTTCCACCCTATCCACTATCTGATCAATTTGAGCATTTTGATTCTGAACATATTTGGTCAGACCATCAATTGCCTTTGCCAAATTCGCAAGTTGCTCCTCCATAGACGATGCGTCAGTTACCATCGCTTCCATAATCACTGGAGATGTTGGAGAGTAGCACGAATTATCGTACAAGTTGATCTTTGAAGTGTTCAGCTTATGTGATGTAGTCGGAGATGACGCATTTGTTGAACAATCATCGCTCTTTATGCCAGAGTATTTGGAACCAGAATGTCAAGTAGAGCTAGAGTCTTCTTAAACGATTCCGCGACACTGCTTCCTCCTTTTGAAGCATTTGTATTGGACTTCGTTCCTTTTGGGGTTGAAGATCCAACAACTGGAGTTGTTACGGACGACACTGGATATTTTTGTTGTCCTAGCAAGCCTGCCTTGCTCCTTGTAATAGCTCCTAAGCTTCCGAAATTAACACCAAGGATACTTTCTACTTCAGCAGAGAACTTTGAGTCAGAAGCCTTGGAAGTAGTTGATTGAGAGCTGACCTTCTTGGAAGCCATTTCAGTGTTGTTGAGCTTTGCAGTTGGAAAAGTTGAGATGAGAGGTAGAGATTGTCCCACTGGGCGTGCCAGAATTTGTTGGACAATAAAATTCTCGAGACCGAAAATAATAATAATAATCGAGACAAGGAAATATTGTAACAATCAATTTATTGATTTCAATGTAAGTATTACAATCTCTATGAATCTTCTGATTCGCATTTTCAAAAGAACAAATTATTATTTTTGTTTATATGCAAATATTTAAAATTTCAAACTCATTTTTACATGTATGACTGAGGTGCAATCGTACATGAAAAAAATATTTTTAACAAAAAAAAATTCAAACATACATCATTGAAATTTTAACCAATTTCTTTATGCACCTCAGTTAAAAATGTTATACTTTTTAATTAGCAAGTCATACTAAACATCGCACAAAAACGTCTGATGTTAGTTCTTCACATGGATACACTTTCAGACACAAATGTCCGAAGTTGTCAAATTTCAATGCAATTATCTGAATTATTTTTCAAAACAGGTAAATTTGCAAAATAAAGTTATGAAATAAGTATTAATAATTAAATAGCGACTTTAAAAGTGGGTATTTGTACACGTTACCCGCCCTTTAGCTATGTACTTAGACATGGACTAATTAGCTTCTTACAAATATTCTTCCTTAACTAATTTAACCATACGCGTTTTGCAAGTGTAACGTTTGATTATTTAAAACTAAATAATTTATTTATTGTGGAGATTTTTAATAAAATATAAAAGTTTAAATCACTTTTCAAAAATCTTTTACATTTTAAACAAAAACATATATACATATATATTTTACCACCGGAAGTTCCAAGTGGTTGATGAATCATCACTTGCGTTTGCCATATAGTACCTCTTTCCCTAGTTTCTACAAAAGCTAAGAGAGATGCATCAATTTGCACCATATTTGTGTTACAATTATTTTTTTTATATTTAAAAATCTTTTTTTTTTTATTTTTAAAGTCAAATCTTTACAAAACCACTGATTTACGTACTTAAATTTTTTAAAAATCCGGTACTTCTTAAATTTTTGTTATTCTAACGGTTTTATATTTATTTTTAGATTTTTCAAATCTTCTTAAAATCAAATTTAATTGATTTAAAATTCTTAAACTAATGCAAAAAGTGTTAGTTGTCATTAATTTTGATGACTTCTAATAATGAAGGATTTTATTATAAATATATTTAATTAATTTTTAACTCTTAATTTAGGAAAAAATAGTGAAATTCTGATGACTTCTATTAAGAAAATTTTTACCATAAATATATTTAATTAATTTTCAACTCTTAATATATTAGGAAAAATAGCGAGAAAATGATTTTGTCTAAAGCAAAGACTTTTAATGAAGGGTAAAAAATTTAAACAATATTTCTAACGTTCTTCACACTTTTAATATACTAGTATAGTATACGTGCTTTGCACGTGTGCATCTCGACAATTAAGAAAATATATATACTAAAAGAAAAGATTGTTAAAACATAGTAGTCGGTGTAGGTTATATACGACATTTGTTTGAATGATAAAAATGAATAAATTAAGATTTTTAAGTATCAACCATATCTAATACACGTATAGAGTTTAAGAAAGAGATACACTTTCGATTTTTGATTACTTAATTCGACGACATCATTCTTATTTCGTTTAATTTTTAATCATAAATTTTCATCTGAAATAAGAACACAACAAACTATCAAAAGGAGAGAATTCGTTATAAATTATTGATTAATAATTCATACACAATCTTTAAAATATCAACTAAAATATATAAAGAATGACAACTTGAATTAAAATCAAAATAAAGAAAAAAGTAGTAGAAAAACATATTTTCTTGTAAATTTGATTCAATATATTGCTTAAGTTGAATTATAGAAATTCTTATTCTAATTGATCTATAGAAATTCTTATTCTAATTGATTTTGATCAAGTAACAAAAACTCAAGAAATTACAAATCAAATTAATTGTAAGGAAATTGTGTTCACTTAAAACTCTACTTTTCCTTGAGAAATTATTAAGTTACGCCCCAAATTTGAGGGAGAGTTAGAATAAGGTCATCCAATTTCTTTCCATGTTAGGCTTTGAAGTCCTTCTTAATTAAGAGTACACAATTCTTATTTTTCTTTCATATTATTTAGGTCCTTTTTTAATTATAAAAATAATTAATATAATTTGTGGAAAAGATGAAAAAACAATTATGTCGATTGCAGAATTTTTTAATGAAGGGTAAAAAGTTTAAATTACTTTTCTAACGGTCTTTACACTTTTAATATATTACTAGAATAAAATCACATGCGTTGCACGTGTATCAAATACTTTAAAAATAGACGCATATAAAACAATTTAATAGATATGCGTCAGTTATTTTATCAAGTATAAAAAAATTTTAAAAAATGTAAAATTTTCTTGTCTGTTTGTATTTTATTAAGTATAAAAAAACACAACGTCAAATTTCAAGATTAAAAAATACTCTTATAGTTGATTAAAGAGAAATTTAGTCATGCATATACTTGGTAAAAGTAAATTAAAAATTCTATATTACTTATAATGAGATGGTTGATAATAATAGAAAATATATCATTTAATTTAAAACTTTGTATTCCCTCCGTCCTATTTTACCCGTCCCAAATTGGGATGACACAACTATTAAGAAAATAATGATTGATAATGTAACTTTACCATTTTGTCACTCTTAATTGTGTCTTGTTGTTAGTTCCAATATTGATGGATGGTCAATACCAAAGCACCATTTAAATTTTTAATGATGTACTCTTAATGGTACTCCTCTTTGCAACATTTTTCAAGAATGTGAATAATAAGGAGTAAGCAATTATACACTAAGGGTATAATGGAAAAAAAATTGTCTTGTCTTGATAAGTAAAAAAGGACATGTAAAATGGGACGGAGGAAGTACATATTTAAAATGCTTTATATAAATTAATACTAAGTAGAGAATTTATAACAAAATAATTTTTGTTAACTTTTTCAATGTAATATCGATTCCCCTCATAATTAATGCTTCTTGATTACTACTAATTAGCATAAATTATTACTAACTTTTATTTTTAAACTAAAAAATTATCAGTTCATAATGAAAGGGGCAGGTCCAAAATGACCTGGCCCAAAGAAATAAACAAAATACAATCGGGCAACATTAGAAATGAAAAACCAATTTAGGAAACTGGAGAAGCCAAGAAGCTTCTTGACCAACAATTCCTCAGCTTCCAACCTTTTCAATCTTCAAGTTCTCGACTAAGCTGAACTTTGGTCTGTAAAATTATGTTGAATCAGTTGTCCACTACTGGAATCAACGTCACTTGATGAAGATCTCATTCATCCATCCTCAACACAAATCAGATAAGTGACCCTCCTTTAAATGTCATATAAACACTTTCATTTTCCTCTTTATCCTTCTCGATGGATTGAACCTCTAATGAGATAAATACCACCACCAGGTTCGAAGTTATAAAGAATATGAAATGCTTATAGAAATTCAATTGCTAGTTGCATGCTTGTCTTGACTTGATATCTATTGAACATCTGAAATCTCACAGGTGCAGATATTCAAATCATCTTGAATTCACTTCAGACATATGTAGCAATTTGATGCTTATATTCTTATCTATCCGAAACTGAAATCTGAAAGCATTTCATACATGTTGGATTTAGTATTTTCAATTTCTCAATGAATTGTGAGCTCTCTTTTCCCTCCACCTCAATTTGTTGCGATTAGGATAACAAATGTGTTGATTTTTTGTTACACCACACAGTGAAGAAATTTTTTTTTTTTTTAACAATGTTGTCCCTTATGCATGAAGTAAAGGGAAGACAAAAATATTAGTTTGTCGTTGTTCGGACACCATGGTTATCAATGAAGATAAGGTTTTTCAATTAGTTGATAAACATCCTTGTGGAATTAAGAATCTGTTGCATTGTTTGGGTTTTGCTTTGGCATTAGTAAAAGATGCATTTCATTGGATCTGTATCTCTGGAAACTATTTCGAGGATTCAAAAGCTTTCTCTTTGGTTTCATTTAGTATTTCAAAAGAAGTGTATGCAGACATACCATTGCCTAAGAAATTATTACGCTTGAAGGGCAACATCGGCATTGGCGTTTCTGAATTGGACGGAATGCTTTGTGCTCATTCTACTTGTAAACATTAGAGGAAGCGCACATTTAAGTTATGGGTATTGAAAAACTATGATGTCGGTGAATCTTGAATTGCATTATTTGTTATAGATGCTCCGGACATTTTGATTGTCGTACCAAAATATAGGTTTATGGATGGTGAAGTTCTATTCTCGTCTACCAATTTGCTGGGTAAACCAACACATTCATTTTGGACATCCAGAGGGTCATTTGGAATGTGTTATGCCATTCGAGGTGGATTTTCTTTTACAAAAAGAGGTTCATTTGGAAAGTGTTATGTCATTCGGGGTGGATGTGCTTTTACAAAAAGCTTGCTCTCTCCAAAATCACTTATTTAGTATTTGCTCATGCACTATCGAGGAAAGATTTTATTTTACTCTTATTAGTCTTATCTATGGCTCATCAGCATTTAAGTTTCAAAATTATTATGGAAACTGTCGGCTTAATTATTTCAGTTTCTCTAAGAATCAATCAGAGCGAGGGAGTAGTAACTAAGGAAACAGTGTAATGGGAATATGATATGACCATATCTCCTTTTACTCAAGGATAGAACGTGCGCCTAATCTCTCTTCTTAGATCGGTCTGGTACGATGGTTCCCCTTTCCAGTTAAAGCAATGTGTTTATTACAAGATTTTTGCTAGAAGTTTTAGCATAGAGAACTTGTTAAATTGAGTCATTTACCGGTGACATGAGTTTGTTGAGGTGCAGCTAGGGGACTTTTTCAGTGAATATCTCAAGAATTCTCTTCTTCCTGTTAGAGTACTTTGGAAGAGTCGAGGATTGCACAAGCTTGCGCAAATACCACCATCATAAAAGAACACCCCCTCCTTGTTTTGATAACAGTGCCATCTCGCAATTTTTGTTGCTTCTCCATTAACTAGATTTGAAAGAATATACTGATACTTGATTTAATTACTCAATTGTTTCATATATATTTCATTTGCCCATACAATGTTTTGGAAGTATGGATATCATATAGCCAACTTATTTGGGATTGAGGCTTAGAAGTGTTGTTATAGTTTATAAGATGTAATTGAGTAGGCAGATAAAATGTTGCACATCTGACATGCTCCTTTTGTGAGATTACTAAAAATAAAGCTATTGAAGTTACTGTCCCTACATCTGTGAAGTGTCAAGAAGAACTCAAAAAGGGAGAATTTTTCTCTCTTCAAACCAATCCATATATGATGAGGATGGGACTGTTTCAGCGGGCTAACTGGGCTCCAAGCTCTTCGAAATTTCTCTTACAAGAATAGGGTTGGACATAACATGAATGGGAAGTGGTTATGATATCTATGTTGTATAGAGTCAATTTTTTAATGGTGTAATGACTTTTTAAAGCATAGAAAGCAACTACAATTATGTGATTCCAGAGTAAAACGTCATATGGAGTTAATGACTTTGAAGGCGATTATTGAGTCAAGAAACTAACTTATCCACTTATATTATACCAAGCAAGACCCATTTGCAGTTTGCTCGCTAGTGTATCACTCACTGGATGATCCATTCGTTTTATACCAGTTGAGTATATCTGTCAAAGATCCAGAAAAAAAAAACATTGTACCATACCATGGAAACTTTGCATTCAATTTTAGTATTATTTGTTCATTAATAAATATCTAAATTCACTTGTGCTCTATAGCAATTGTCATTCCTGCAAAAATTTTTCATGCTCATTTGCTAAGTTTTAATGGTTTAGGCTAATCAAATCTTGATATGTGCCCTAACTGACAATCATCCTGAGTGTGTGTAATTTAGACATAAACTTGAGTTTTTTAGCGAGAGCCACATCGTACAATATAGCCATCTAGATTCAAATTGCAGCTTTCCAGTATTACACATAAAACGACTCTTTTCTCTATGATTATATGTTTCTTTTCTGTTTTTAATTAATTCTCATGCAAAATATGCTACATTTTTTTCCTTTTACTTTCGGAGTTTACACGTTAATTAGATTCATAGTAACTGTTAAATAGATTCATGGTAACTTACAGCCCTATCCATGCACCCCCACGCACCAAAAATAAAGGACTGATGTGATCATTTAGTAAGAAACTATTGAAAATGATCTTTGAATCATCCAATTCCTTGATCTGTATCCTCTTCCCCAGTTTCTTAAATTAAAGATGTAATTATTTGTACAAAGAGATCTTCTCCATTTAACATAAGTAATTTTGAGGTTTCTTTTGCACTTTCTTTTTTCGTTAGCTGTATATTTCTGAGAAATGGCAAATATAAGTATAGCAGCATCTACACGCCGTTCAACAGGTCACTTTGATCTCATGATTAATAAAGAAACACCTTTTTGCGTTTAACTTGGATATTGTGTACCTTTTATTTCCTTCACATCATGATGAAATTTGGTCTTGCAGGAAAAGATCATGAGAGTTCCTTATGGGGCAAACAAAGAATATTTTATATACTCATTATTTATTGTCTTCTGCAATCGGATTACCACATTTGCGGTCTCTGCTGGAGTTTTACTGGTAAAGAAAAATTCTAGGCTATAAGCACAGACGACTTATTCATCTACTGCCGCAAGTGTACCCTTACATCATTCAAATCTATTTTGAGAGCCTCTTGGTGAGGCAGAGAGTGAAATCTGTAGTGTTTGCATTATTTCTTGTTTTCTTGTGTACTTTGCACTGTTCCCTTGTTAGTTGCTATATTTTCTGCACTATTTCCTTCTTCTATGTACTTGGATTTGCTGCACTTGAGCCGAGGGGTCTTTCGAAAACAACCACTCTACCTACACGAGGTAGTGGTAAGGTCTGCGTATATTCTACCCTTCCCAAACCTCACTTGTGGGATTTTACTGAGTAAGTTGTTGTTGTTTTCTTGGGAATTTGTCACACACTACACTAAGTATTTACCTCCAATTGTCTGATTTGCAGGCAAGTAAGAAGGCATTGGATCCAGTAGCTCTACTCCATAAGTATTGTATAGTTTCAGTGTCTAACATCCTTACAACAACTTATCAGTACGAGGTAAGTTTTATCTTCCTTATGATTTCATGAAAATAAAGTAAAGAACAAAGGAGAACAGAGATAGTAAGCCTTAAATAAAAAAGATTGTGAAATACGAAAAACGAACGCATAAGATTTAGACAAATATGATGTAAAGAACTTTGACAGTTGTGAAGTAATAATTGACAAGTACTGATAATTTTGATTCTTTCTCAGGTTCTCAAATATATCAGCTTTCCTGTTCAAACCCTGGCAAAATATGCCAAAATGATACATGCAATGGTAAGTGAACTTGCCATTTAGATTGTTGTAATTGCTGGAAAATGAAGTTCATATAGTGCCTCTTGGTGAGACTGGTCTAGAATTTATGTAGTCAGCTTCTATAATATAGTAATTTGTTTGAGCTTTGGCATTGCTGTTTCAAGGCATCTAGCTATGACTTCTGGTCCGTGATACCATATCCATCTACTTTGAAATGTGAATTTGTCCTTTTGTATGAAAAAATTAACTGGTGAAGCACTAAATTTAATATTTATAAGGTGTTTTCTAGGTACTTTTTTCGGTTATCTTAGCACCTATAATTTCAATACAGAACCACCTCTTTTACTGAAGTTAAAAGTAACCTTTTTTTATTTTAAATTCTGACTCTTTGCATCTCTTAGTTTTACATTATCTCACCTACAATATTTTGTTTAAATAAGTAACACTATTGAGTATGCTTCCCAGTTGATACCCATCTTACAGCTCTTTTTGTCTTCATGCAGATCTGGGGCACTATCATGATGCAAAATAAGTACAAAGGAGGAGAAATTGACTTTCAAAGTGATCCATGGCCATCCATATTAAATAGTGCCAAGGACCTTATTCGAAAAATGCTAACACAAGAGCCAAAGAAGAGGATTACTTCAACGGAAGTTCTTGGTATTTCTCCTATTTTCCTTTGTAATCAAAAGTTATAGTAGCGTGTCATGTCTTCTCATTCTTCATATACATACTTGGTTATATGTTATTAGTTGTATTCATGTTTATCTTTTGTATGTACTTAGCATAACTTCCAAGTATACGCTACGTGCTCTTCCAAGGTAGGAAACTACCAAGATGAGGTGTGATGTGATACCTATGCAAGCGTGTCACTTATTGTTGGGAAAATCATAGAAATATGGTAGGGCTACCGTGCATGATGAAAGAACCAATAGGTACACATTTATCTAAACAGACCTTAATGAAACCACTGGCATAATTACAGCAGATCCAAATACGTGATCTTTTTCCATAATGTATAGCTTATATCTCGGTGTTGGGTTGGATAGATTATGGATCCTTACTTCACTAACATACAATGTGTTTTGGTGATGGCAATTGTCCAGGAGAATGACCTGATTAATGAATGTCTCACATTGAATTAGGAAGATCGATGAGTAAAATGGATGAGAGTTTTGGACTTGGAAGATTCTTACCAAAGTGAAAGACAAGTTTTATAGAATAATGGTGTGACCAGTCATGTTATATGAGAGTGAATGTTACACCTCTAATATTTAATGTGTCCACAACACGAGTGTTACAGAAATGTGGATGTTAAAATAGATATGCGGTCATACAATTCTGGACATAAAATAAACTTACCTTGGGTTTAGTGGTTTATAGGAGCTGTTCTAGTCTAGTTAGAGATTTGTATGCCAATGTAAAGATAAATTGTTTTTGGAGAATGTCTAGTTGCAGAGAGTTCCTAATTTGCCTTTAAAGAAAATTATTTATTAAGAAAAGTAGAATTGTAATGAATTGAGACCAAATATAGTGGAATGATCATAGATGATTCATATAGCCAACCCAATTCTGTTTTTGATTTGATATTATATCAACACAATAGGTATGCCTACCAAACCCAATAGTATCAAAGATTAAATGTCAATTTGCTACTTTCTACATATCTCAGTAGTTTGAGACATAGAACTTAGATAGTTACACAAAAATTATCCATCATTACTTTGTCATAATAACTCAATCTAATATAATTGTGCATCTCTTGAACCTGCGAATATGAATATTTGAGGTGAGTCGGTAATAATATATTAGGAGGTGTAAAAACTATTTTGTATCAGGTAATTTGATGTGTTGTATCTTACCTAATATCTATTTGTATACGATATTTTTGGTGTATGTTCCCTTTTATCTTTTTGGCTGCTCTGTCATGACCAAAACCTTTGTTGTTGACATAGATATTCCTTTTGAGAGTGTAACATATAGCTGTCCATGTGAAAAATATGTTGTGGCAAGTACAATCCAACAGTTGGTATTGTTTGTCCCTGTACTTTGTTAATCGTCATTGAAAAGCATAATCGCACTGGAAATTATTTTCTGATGAACTTGAATGGGTAACCTTCAATTTCGGGAGGCGATAGCTGAATTCGTCGGATAAACACATGCTTGAAAGCATTTTGCCCAATCATTATTTCTGCATGTATGATATTTTTATCAAAACCTCTACATATCATTCTTGTGCCATTACATAAGCCATTGGAAGCATCCAAATTTCTTAATAACATGATAGGCACATTTTTTTTTCAAAATCAATCTGCAAATCAATAAAATATTATAAGAATGATAATGTGGAGAATTATTTTTAACAATAATTTTCAACCAAATATTGCAAAATAAGGTGTAGGCAGACTCTAGCTCATATTCAATATCAGGTTCATGCTAGAAGAATCAGGTTATCAGAGGAGAGGAGAATCAAATGCTCCAGAGGCAACTCCAATAAAAGCATGTGTTCACTTTCTTGTACACACAACTAAAGGTTAGCATTATATATAATCAGTTTATTTAGTTGTTGTTCCACTCTTTTACCTTCTTAAAATTCGGATTCCTAGATCTGTTCTGCACATAAATTGTATGTGTTTGATCTGGTACTTTGCAATTTCATGAATATTTAGATTGTGCACTTTAGGAAGTCATACGTGGTATTTGGTTATCACTTTGATGTAAAATGTTTCATGTGTTACATAATTAATATTTCTGTGTTTTTTTTCTATATATGAGGAAGAAAGCAGCTGAGTATGAGTAGATATGTAAACAAAGAGCAATGTAATAATAATTGGGGAAGGACACATGCCCATATACTTAAGGGAGGATGGAGATAAAAGTGAACATATTTTCACATTTTGTCCGAATGCCTAAATTTGTGTTGTTGCCTGGAATGCTACGGAATTATCCAAAATAGGTAATATGATTCTAGTAAGAGATGTTTTTTAGTTGGAAAGTAAATTTTGACTTTCTTAATGAAATTTATGTATCTTTAGGCATTATACTTCCACGTTTGATATAAGTTTCTATGATATATGTAAGAACATATCTGTGTGGAGGGAGACCGTTTGGTGTGAGAGTATTTAAGTAATCTTCCTGATAATGATGGTTAGTATCATCTTCTGCAGAGTCAAAATTCAAAAACGCTCTACTTTCGCTTGGAAATCTAAAAATTAACATTTTATTCAGTTGATCAATGTATTCATTTCTGCTTGCTAGAATAGCCCGTTCTGTCATGTATTTTGCACAACTTGCATTTTTATCCATAGATGGAAATATATGTTATACTAATGTATCTTCACCGGTACTACTGCTCATATTTTGAATAACTATTTCTTTTGGAAGAAGTACCAAATTATCTCTTATTGTAGGCTCCTCTCTATTACCTATACGCAGTAAGAATTCACTGAAAGATGGATCTGCTCTTGCTCTCATATTTCTTGTTAACTTAATCCTTTTAATATGATGCCACAAGTATGATTTTACCAAACTTGCATTTACCGTTTCAGCTCTTGTAGATTTTGGAATTACTGAAAGTACTTGATGAAAATCTCCCTCGAAACCATTACTTTTCCACCAAATGGTTCATTAATGTCCAGTATATCTCTGAAGCTCCTATCAACTGTTTCAATTGTCCTACGGCTGGCCATAGGAGCTTCGTCCCAAATAATTAGCTTAGCTTTACGAATCAATTTAGCTCCACCGCTTTGTTTTGACATACGTGTGACAGTCATATTAGTTGTCTGAAGCGGTATCTCAAATCTAGGATGAGCTGTACGACCTCCTGATAAAAAAGCTGCTGCTATACCACTTGTTGTTGTTGCTAATGCTATCATGCCTTTTGATCTAAAATTTGCAAGTAATGCACTATATAAGAAAGTTTTTTCGGTCCCTCCAGGTCCATCGACAAAGAATAATCCTGATTGTCCAGACTCAATCCTTTCCGATATGATCCTGAATGCTTGTTCTTGTTCAGGAATTAGCTTTGTTTGTGTATCCAAGTCTTCTGGAGACACTATTATAGATTTTTCTTCACGTATTTCTCTGTATTCCGATATAATTCCATCATCCAAGATCTGCTCAAGTTTAGGAATGTCATAGTTTTCAATTCTCTTACCCATGCTCTCTAAGAAATGATTTATGCTTTTCAATATGCATTGAAGTTGAGCAGTAGGAGAATTTTCATGTATTCTCTTAAAATCTTCCGACATATCATCATAATATGTATCCCAGAGCATTTTAACATCCGCCGGATTACAATGAACTAAAATTATTGCAAATAAATTTCTCAAAGTCGATGGCATTTTGAAGACTTTGGCCTCACGTAAGCAGAGGCGGAGCCAGGATTTCAACGAAGGGGATTCTATATTCAAAGGAAAATTAGTCGAAGGGGGTTCAACACCTACTATAACCACATAAAAATTAATTTTAATCATGTATAAATAGTATATTTTTTCGTCGAAGGGGATTTGGCTGAACTCCCGAACAGAAGGCTGGCTCCGCCCCTGCACGTAAGCATTCAAAAATACTGTTATCTGATTCCGGTAAACCTCTTTCTTTTGCAGCTTCCTTGAACATTTCGCACCTCCTTCCATTAACAGATAGCAAGTTTTCAAATGATGTCGGTCCTGGTACATGATTCAATAACAATCTCAAATAGTATCTTTCGCCTTCTGCTGGGTTAGCTGTGACATTAAAATAAAAAGACTAAGTAAATTGAATTTAAACATAAAAAATATTAAAAGTGAGTCTATTGGATGCCTTACCAATAGCAATTCGACCAATAACAAATCTTGATTTTCTTGGTGTCCATATCTTACCCTGAGGGTTCTAAACACAGTACTCTGAAAATTCCCAGTATAGATATTTTCGTGCTTCGCTATCCGCCGAACATCTTCAAAAATATTCTCTGAGCATGGTTTGCGAGGCGTATTCCCATACAACAACATTTTTCAAATTTTGATTACTCCAATAACACACTACAATGTGAAAAATTATATTGGGAATAATAATAACTGATAAACAAATATATGTAAATAAAGATATACTTAATGATTATTTTTGCATGTAGAGAATTATTTTAAATGAGTTATACTTACAATCTGACAACTATTTATTCATTGTTTTTCTCAACGTTTAAATTTTTTATTATATATATATCACATAAAATATTTAATTTTATGAGAAATTATGAATTTACGTGAATTTTTTTTCCACATTTTCTAATTTACCCTTTTTATTGTTGTTTTCCTTTTTGAATGGGTTATAGGTTATCAAATGAGAAGCTTGAGATAGATTTATTAGTAAAAAATGAATGGTCGATAATTTTGTTGCAGCTTGCCTATAAAATAACATGTCAATTTCAAAAAAATTGGTAAAGAGAATATTAGGTAAAATTCATACTAACTTAACTATCATTTTTTTTTTCAATCACAAAAATCACTTTACTAATTTTTCTTATACAAAAATAAAAGAACTTTGATTAAACTAACACAAAATTTACATTGTCAAAATATAGTAGTTATGAACCAATTCTTTTTTCTTTTTCCTTTTTTATTTTTAAATTTAATAAATAAAGTTTAAAAAATATCATCCAATCAAACCTAGCTAGATCAGAAACCCACTTGAAATGTCAATTAAATAATTTACATTTCAAACAATAACAATTCTCAATCTAAATTAATATATTCATCATAAGTTAAATTAGTATAATTGCTGGATATATATAGCTTACCTGTTTGTTTATTTGGGAGATGAAGTTGAAGATTAATGATGGGAGGCTGCATTTCACTGAGATTGAATTCATAAATTTTTCGTAGTGCTTTTAGTGCAGTCACCCACCGTGCATCTTGAAAGCTTCTAATTTCATCGATCAAGACTCTACGTTGATGTGACAATTATATCTAGTAAGAAAATAAGGATTATATGGAACGACCCCCTGATTGTTTATTGTCATGCCTCAGACCTTTTCCCCTTTTCCATCATTTCGCCTCTTATAAATAGGATATCCATCCTTTCCTTGGAGTGATTTATTACTAAATGACCAAGGATAGTGATTCTTGCATTGTCCATCTTTCATACATGAATTTGCTGGACGATTCTTTCCACAAGGACCATGCATCATATGCTTGACAACCAAATCATGCAAGATTAGAAATTCTTCTTTATCAGGGAGTTCAGCGGTAATAAACTTGTCATAATCGTCTGCCGATGTTATCTTGTATCCTTGTTCAAATATCAATAAAAGGTGTATGTATGGTAGTCCTCTTTTTTAAAATTCAACCATAAAAACATGTGCTGCAATAGGACCAAATATATTTTCATTGAATATCTGATCTTTTAAATCTTGTAGCTTTTCTCTAAAGACTCTAGTCACCAAGTCAGGTCTGTCTTGAGGAAGTTGTCCTTCTAACAAATTTTCTTTTATCTCCACCCAATCGAGATTACATTGTCCTATCATTGTGATAAATAGATATGACTTTTCAAAATGTTGAACCAAAGATATTGCATCCATATATCTATGACGCATGTCCCTAGGACCTTCGACAAATGATGCTAGAAGTATTACTCTCTGGCCTACTTTAGCTCCTCTAATTTCTCCCGCCAGAATACTGTCAAATATACCCTGCAAAATTTTCCTTCTAAGATTTGATGCTTTAGTCTAAAATATTCAAGTCGTGTTGTTTCCATCTTGATGTACATTTCAACAATAAATTATTGAACAGTCGTCCGCAAATAACATTATCGTGTCTTCTCCATGACGTATTTACAGCTTATAGCAGTAATACTCTCTGCACCTCCTCGTCGTACACCTAGAAAAAAATTTAAAAACATTGATATTAAAATTTTAATTACCAAAATATAAGATTTGGTGTAAATTTATTTTAGAACTATACCTTGTTCATTGTCAAATACCTCATTAGCGGATGCAAATATAGAAATATTTTGATTGAGGCTTGCAACTTTGGTCTCATGTGAACCTTTTTTTATTTTATGTTATTTTTGTATTCCTTGGTGCCAACCTGATTCACCATTTGGAAAAAGTAAAGGATACTGGAGTGGGTCATAACAACCATAATAATGTTTAACTTTATGTATATTGCCTGAGTGTTCATGAACAATAATCTCTCTATCAAATGGTACATTGGGGTTGTTGTCATCTATCCAAATAGCAGCAACTTGATCTACTGATGGTTCGTTGTAGACACGTTGATCTAGTTTAGCATTTGAAGCAATTCGAATTTCTAAATTCTGAAAGCTTGAATGATCCTTTAGCTAGCGAAAAAATTGTGCATAAGGATTAACATCCATTATCTGTCTTATTATTGCCACAACTTCTTCAGATAAATTGGCTTCTTTGAGTTTTGAAATCCTATTGCATACCTCATTTTCTATGTTAAAAAAGTACAACTGAAAATAGCGTGAAGTATCATTATGTGGAATTAAAGAGGGTAGATCATGATATATTTGACCCTATGCTCTAAAGGTATAAACTCCTTGTCTTGAAGATGCTAGATCATTATCGAGTTGAACACCAAAAGATGTAAATAAAAATATGTTGTTATATCCTCTAATATGTTTGCGAAATTCTTGTGCTACTTTCGATCATGAGAAAAATAAGTCATAAAGTTGAGCTGGAACTACAACATTTGCAAGCTTGATTGATCCACTGTCACAACAGAAATTTGATGTTTCATCTTCAAACCTCATAGCCCGACAATGTGTACATGGAGGAACATTTTTCAACTTGTGAACAGACGAAATTGATGGTATGTAGTCAATTTCACCTAAATTTATAGAGACATTTCAAAAAAATTAATTAATAATAAATGTAGCACAAATCAAATGGATATATTTGTAATTAATAAATTATTATTGTATTATCTTCAATATCATATCGTTTGAAAAGAGCTTTCAAGAACCAATTTATTCTGCATTTTTTATAGGTCTTTGTTCTTCAATATCAAGATCTTTTGTGGATTGAACCCTTTTGTTGGTTGCAAAGAGAAACAAATATTACATGTGTTAATGCTACACTTAAAAGTGTGGGAAAAGTCGAAGATACACTTAAGAGATCAACAATTTCACAAAACTTTTGCAGACTTATCGATAATTCCCGAGAAAAATATTGGGCTCACAGTTATATATTTTGGTCTAACAATTGAGTAGCATGGGATAGAAATTGAAATGTCGCAATATTTCTTCAATTTGAAAAATATAGGTGGAAAAACAGACCCTAACTTCGATACACATTGTTTCAACAGCATGCGACACTAAGTAGCTTTACCACAAGTTTTATATATTATATATATATATAACTAAACACTTGTTTTACATTTGTTCTAATAAGTTTTGCACTTCAGTACGCTTATGTATTAATTCTGTGGGAGTTCCGTTTTAGCCAGTTTTCGATGTTGATCTAGCTTTTCTGATTTACTTTGTAGTCTCTTTGGAGTAGCTAGTTAGTGCAACTTACTGTGATGGAAATGGCACCTCTGCAGCATCTGCTAACATAGCATCGTTATATGTATATTCTGGTAATAAAAATTCTAATGTCATTGCAAATGATGGTGTAGAGGGATATACTGGGTCAATGATTATGAGGCCTGCATTTTAGAACTCATCCTTAAATGGTTATGGTTATTATGGACTGGATACCTTGGCTGGAGGAGGTGCTTCAAGTTAGCAGGACCCTAGACTTGGTTTTGATGGTTTGTGAACGTTTCCTCACTCCATGGATTCCTGGAATGGTTATTTGAGATGTGGTAGACTTAATCTTTAGTTTGTCTTCTATTCTAATGCTTTTCTCATGCTTTGCTGTATGGACATTCCATCTTTTTCTTTGCAAGATCAAAAATATTTATAGAGTTCTGATATTATGCAGGGTCTATATGACAACAAATAGTAGAGATCTTGATATCCATTGTATTTTCTAAGTTGGATAAATAAATTTTGTAACAGGATTATGAACTCCTTCGGTCCTAATGTTGTATTCTACACAACTTGATGGTTCTACTTATCACTGTCATGAGGTAAATGGTGTTTTCATTTAATGGATAGTTTCTTAATGTTTTTGTTTTGCTATCTGTGAGTTGTGCCTCAGTTTATTTTTATCTTTTTGGCAAAGCCTCAACTAACTTATTTTCTGCAAATTATTAGGGTTCAAAGCTTGCCATGACAATATTTTACAAGCACGATTGATTGATAAGTTACATTCTCTTTTACTGATTGCACATTCTGGCTTGTAAAACATCACTGTTTAATGTAGACAATTATGTGAGTTTTATGAATGTGCAGTTTCTTGTGGTGTCCTTTATGAATATAAGAAAAGAAAACTAATTGAAATTAAACAAATCAATTATTGTAAGGAAACAATGTGACCATTGTATTTGTTGTTTGAGAGGAAAAAGTAAATATAAATTGCGAGCTAGTTAGTACCTGAATTTATTAGTTCACTTTCTTGTTCATGAGCATTGTTGATTCTATCAGTTAAATTTATTGTATTTGCAGCAATATATTTGTTATACCGTCGAATGGCTCGGGAAATTTTGTGTTGATCTATATTGAAAAAATAACAAAATTTTTTATCATAGTTGTATACAATAGGCTAAAATATAATAAGTTAATTAATTAATTTTATATCTACCTTGTGCCATGTATGTAATAAATAATGTCCTGCAACATACAATAAGTGATTAATAACATATATTGTAATTAAATAAAAACAGATATTGTATAATTAGATCAAATTAGAAGCACATATTTAGCAAATGTTAATAACAAATATTAGTTGATATGCCAGCAGAAGTTGCTTATATTATTTAAAATATCAAAAATCTGAATAAGCAATAACTATCTAGAACCTAAAACTATTTGAGCTTAACCTAAAAAGAAAGTAGGTAGATCTAGAATGAAAAAAAAGGTGGTCTTTTTTCATA
Source organism: Capsicum annuum (assembly GCF_002878395.1). Lineage (NCBI taxonomy): Eukaryota > Viridiplantae > Streptophyta > Magnoliopsida > Solanales > Solanaceae > Capsicum > Capsicum annuum. The sequence continues at coordinate 4,243 of NW_025892066.1, read as the reverse complement.
GAGAATAAAGCATCACAAATCCTTTTCAAGTTTGACCTTTTTAGAAGCTATTGGGTCTTGAGTAGCATCCTCATAGACCCTATCTTTTTGGGTCTTCTTGATTGTATTTTCCGACTCTGCTTCTTCATCTAGTACGTCAACTACAATAGAATTTTTAATCTCTTGTACTTCTTCAGCAATGAAGAGTCGTGCCACTCGATCTCTGGCATATTTTGCATCAAGCCTGACAAAAAATGTGTATTCTTTTATGGTACTTATCATCAAGGTACAATAAAATGGACTTGATAAAATAGGGATTCTTCATTCTGTATCAAAAAAGAAAATGTACGAGTAAGAAAAATAAATTTGTATTTAGGACTATTTCTATTAAGGAAAATATTTAGAATTGAAAGAAGGAAGTAAAAATGGAAAAAAAGGACATAAACATAGAATACCTACTAACTGAACTTAATAATTATTGTAAGGACCTTTTTTGATGTATAACATCTGTATATCGCTTAGATACCTAGTGTAGGTAGGAAATTTTGATGATTTACGCTCTAGAATAGTAGGATAATTTATCTCCTCTTCACCTCTAATTTTTATGCTTTTATGCCCACAAAACATAATGACGACTAAGATTTCGATATTAGACACAAGATATACCTATAATGAGGAAATTTAGCGACCTCTTTTTTAAGAAAGAAAAAAGGGTCAATGAATCTCGTTATTTTTGAAATATAAAAAACAGTTCCAGGTAGAGAATAAATAACCTTTTCTAATATTGATTGTATGTATGATGCCACATCGCAACCAATCAAGTATCGTGCAGCTTTAAACAATGTAACAGTACATCTGTCAATTTCTGTACCATCAGCAGTCTTCGCGAAAATGTCTAGTACTTTTAGAAGAAACCTAGAAATAGAAAACATTAGATGGGAAACGATTAGCCCATATATTGATTTTAAAAATTGCTGAAAAAAAATTTGGATCTTTCTGTGGGTTACCTTTCCTTATAACTACTTATTTCTGTGAGGCAGTAAGGACACTTTGAATTGCTACGCTCAATCTTTTTGTAGCATTTGGTGCAAGATGCATAGTACAGGTCGTTGAAATTTAATATAGTTTTGATTCTTGCATTGAATTTACAATATTTAAGCTACAAATAGAAATATAGAAGAGGTTAGAAGTGATAATTTTGAAACACATAAATTTTATGAAGTAATTAAAGAATAGTACTTTATTATCGAACAAACGACCCGAGATATCTGCAATTGTCAATGTTTTAGCTGTGTTAATTTGTAAACTTGGTAGTAGAGTAATATTTGGATGTTTTTCTTTTCCAATAAAGACTTGCAGGGTATTTAGTTAGTACGGATTAATAAGTACATATTTAGTGTTAATTAATAAGAATATGTGAATATATATTACTATTTTTGTAGAGATTTTGCCTTTTCAAAAGTGGGGTCTATCCACATTGCAGTGATGGATGTGGAGCCTAGCCCAAAATTCCTATAACAATAGATAAAAAAAAAATATAAAATTTACTATAAACACAATAGCGTTTAAGAAAATACCTTGATTGTAGTCTTAACATCACAGAATACCACAATAAGAGTTTGAACAAACAACTTTCAGAGTAACTCATTGTCTATGTTCGTTGATTCACCCCATAATGTTATAGTTTTTCGATCACACCTAAATTTTGCAGTCAAACAAATAAGATTAAATAAATAAAAATAATATTTTACAGTCAAACAAATAAAATTAAATAAGCAAAAATTATATTATTTTGTCAGACAAAAGAAGAATTTTGAAAGAAAAACTAATTGTTCTTTATGATTTTTACTAACAAATAAAGCTCGACTTACTTTTCATTCATAAGTATTATCTCTCTTCAATTTTTTCCTCTTGTGAAGAGCTTAGAACTCACAAAGATTCCAAAAAAATCTAAAAAGAAATTAAGTGAATAAGGTTAGGTAAATATTCTGTTTATATACAATTTTTCAAATCGAGGGTCGAAATGGAATTTAAAAGCCGTAAAACCATACCAAATATGCTAACACCCTAAAATCGACATTTCGGATCTGCTGGCGAAGTCAGATTTTTCATCCGAGGTCGTTTTGCTCAAATGTGGGTCCCACACTCATATTTCCAATTTTTCAACTTTCCGACCAATAGGTCGAAATGAGCTCGGGTGCATCGAGACCCGAACCAAAGGTCAATCTAGCCTAAAATCGATTTATTCATCCATCGCACGGATCAAAAGATATCCAATAAGTCCAAAATAAGGCTCTCCAAGCCATCAAAAACCACAATATTGCATAAACTATACCAAAATGCATCGAAAATTATGTCAATCACTCCTATACCTAGTTTGATGGCGTCAGGACGAAGAAATAACAAAGATGGAATTTTTATTTTTTTTTTAATTTGGCACGAAGTGTAGAAAGAAGCGTAGAAAGATATTAAATTATTAAATAAAATATTTTTTAACTTTGGCAACTAAAAATTGCTTCTACAACATACATTAAAAAACTGATTTTAAAGTTTACAATTCAACGTATTAGTTCTGTTGGGTTTTAAAGTTTACAATTCAACGTATTAGTTTTGTTGGGTTTTATGTTGGTCCTTTTTTAGTTAGGAATGGTTAGTTTTTTGGAAAAGGAAAGGTATCCTGATTTTGGGAGGAAAGTTTTTTTTAATTAATATTATTAAAATAATAAGAGAATTGTGAAAAGATGATTTTATCTAAAGAAGATACTTTTAATGAAGGGCAAAAAGTTCAAACAACATTTCGTAGGCCCTTCATACTTTTAATATATTATAGATTATAAATTATAGATTATTATAGATTATAGATTATAGATTATAGATTATAAATTATAGATTATAGATTATAAATTGTTGATTGTAGATTATATTATTGTAGAAATTAAAATGTTGTGCGAGCAAGAGTAGTTCAATCATGTTAAGGTTCTTGGGGCATCCCTAACTTATATATAAAGGGTAATATATTTCCATGAAGAGGTATCTAAAAATTCCATAAAATCCTTATATATTTATAAGGAGATGGAGACATCAAATACTATCTTTGTCAAAGTCGTCTCCTAACGAACAAATATATCTCAGAAAGGTCAAAGTCATTCTTCATTGAAGAAATACGTTAGTTGCGTCTGATGAGTCACGAAAAATATTCAGAGATAAAAATTAAAAGAATATACAATTTTTTATTTATTTTATGATTACAACATATTTTTTATGCATGAGAAAATTTGTTTCAAACAATCATCTCGTTTAATTTGTTGAAAGTTGTTAACCATCAATACAAATTTTCTATGAATGATTTGTTGATAGTTCATCAGTTTTTGTCATATTTAATTTTACTTTAGTAATGTTTATTAAAAATTGAAATGGTTTACATGTTAAGGTTTCTTTCTTTTGTATGCACCAACTTGAAGTACAAAAATATTAGCCATGCCAACCCTTGAAAACGAGAGCAGTTATAAGTAATATCAACTGATTAAGAAGATTCAACAAATTATTATTCAAAATTTCTAAATATGAATAGTCAACGTTGACAGCCTATTCGAATATTTGAATTTGAAGGGAGCATTTCGTTTTTGTTTGAATAAGTTACAAAATCCCTCATGAAACATTCAGACTGAATAGCTGCTGCTTCTTTGTCGTCTTCTTCTTCTCCTTTTTTTTTTTTTTAGAAAAAGATAATAATGCTTTCGGTTTCTCTATTATTGGTGAATTTTAGTTTGTTCCTTCCGATATATAATTAAGCATATTTAACCTTAAATCAATTAAAAATCGAACTCCTTCTTATTATATAAACAATTGTATTATGATCAGGCTATTTTTAATTCTTATATAAACAATTGTATTATGATCAGGTTATTTTTAGAACTATATTACTCTGATAATAATACAAACCTGACATGACGTATGGATAATGAAATGATACAATTAGTAATAATTGGTAGAATTTTTCGATGGGTGAAAAATCGTTTTCATTTCTATCGAACTCTTCTCTTATTTTGAACAATAATCATAAATCTCTATATTCTATTTAATGTCCAATTTCTCCCCATTCAAATATATTTATATAGTACCTCTTTAAATTATATATAATATTTATTTTTTAACTTAGATATTGATATCTTTTTATTTAAGTTCATTAACATTATAAGTAAAATCATACTTTTACTGAATTTGTCACAAAATTTAATGTTGTTATTATGGCCATTGTGACTAT
>NW_025892065.1:0-3128 GCF_002878395.1 Capsicum annuum | reverse complement strand
AATGTGTTTTCTTGTATTGAAAGTGGTTATGTTTGGTGACTTGGTAGGTTGGAAATGGTTAAGTGTTGGGACTTTAAAGGTGCTTTTTTATTTTAAAAGTGGTTATGTTTGGTATCTTGGTAGGTTTAAAATGGTTAAATATAATGACTTTAAAGGTGTTTTCTTTAAGTGGTTATGTTTGGTGACTTGGTAGTTTGAAAATAGTTAAGTGTAGGGACTTTAAAGGTGATTTTTTTTTTGAAAGTGGTTATATTTGGTGACTTGGTAGGTTTAAAATGGGTCAGTGTATGGACTTTATTGGTCCTTTTTTATTTGGAAAGTCGTTATTTTGGGTGACTTGGTTGGTGGAAAATAGTTGTATAGGGACTTTAAAGGTGGTTTTTTATTTTGAAAGGATTTGTTTGGTAACTTGGTTGGCTTAAAATGGTTAAATAAAGGGACTTTAAGGGTTTTTTTTTTAACTGGTTAAGTTTGGAGACTTGGAATGTTGAAAATTGTTAAGTGTAGGGACTTTAAAGGTTCTTTATTCTTTTGGAAGTGGTTATGTAAGGTGACATGGTAGGTTGAAAATTGTTAGGTGCAGGGAATTTAAATGTGTTATTTTTTTTTTAAAAGTGGTTATGTTTGATGAGTTGAAAGGTTTAAAATGATTATGTGCAGCTACTTTAAAGGTATTTTTTTGTTTTAAATGTTGATTTTTTTTGGTGAGTTGTTTGATCGAAAAAGGATATGTCTAGGAACTTTAAAGGTACTTTTCTATTTTGAAAATGGTTATGTTTGGTGACTTGTTAGGTTGAAAATGGTTAAGTGTAGGGCCATTAAAGGTTTTTTTTTTGTTTTGATAGTGGTTTTGTTTGTTGAATTGGTAGGTTGAAATTGATTAAGTGTAGGGACCTTAAAGGTATTTTTTTGTTTTGAATGTGGTTATGTTTGGTGAGTTGGGAGATTGAAAATGGTTATGTGTAGGGACTTTACAGACGCTTTTTTGTTTTGAAAGTAGTTATGTTTGGTGACTTGGTAGGAAGAAAATGGTTAAGTGTAGGTACTCTAAAGGTTCTTTTTGTTTTAAAAGTGGTTATGTTTGGTGACTTGTTAGGCTGAAAATGGTCAAGTGTAGGGACTTTTACAGGTGATTTTTTGTTTTGAAAATGTTTATATTTTATTACATGGTATGTTGAAAGTGGTTAAGTGTAGGGACTTTATAGGTGCTTTTTTGTTTTGAAAGTGGTTATGTTTGGTGACGTGGTAGGTTGAAAATGGCTAAGTATAGAGACTTTAAAGCTGCTTTTTTTTAAAAAAAAATTGGTAATGTTTGGTGAGTTGGTAGGTTGAAAATGATTAAGTGTAGGGACTTTAAAGGTGTTTTTTTAAGTAGTTAAGTTTGGTGACATGGTAGGTTTAAAATAGTTAAGTGTAGGGACTTTAAAGATTATTTTTTGGTTTGAATGTGGTTAAGTTTGGTGAGTTGGTAGTTTTAAAATGATTAAGTGTAGTGACTTTAAAGGTGTTTTTTTTAATGTGGTTATGTTGGGAGAGATGGTAGATTGAAAATAGTTAAGTGTAGGAACTTTAAAGGTGCTTTTCTGTTTTGAAAGTGGTTATGTTTTGCGTATGATAGCTAGAAAATGGTTAAGTGTAGGGACTTTAAATGTGCTTTTATGTTTTTAAAGTGGTTATGTTTGGTGACTTGGTAGGTTGAAAATGGTGTAGTGTAGGGACTATAAAGGTGCTATTTTGATTTCAAAGTGCTTATGTTTTGTGACTTAGTAGTTTGAAAATGTTTAATTGTAGGGTCTTTAATGGTGCTTTTTTGTTTTGAAAGTTATCATGTTTGGTGACTTGGTAGGTAAAAAATGGTTAAGTGTTGGGACCTTAAAGGTGTTTTTTTGTTTCGAAAGTGGTTATGTTTGGTGACTTGGTAGGTTGAAAATGGTTAAGTGTAGGGACTTTAGAGGTGTTTTTTTATTTTGAAAGTGGTTAAGTTTCGTGACTTTGTAGGTTGAATATGGTTAAGTGTAGGGACTTTAAAGGTACTTTCTTGTTTTGAAAGTTGTTATGTTTGGTGACTTGGTAGGTTAAAAATGGTTAAATTTAGAAACTTTAAATGTTCTTTTTTTGTTTACGTGTGTAACTTTAGTGAGTTGGTAGGTTGAAAATGGTTAAGTGTAGGGTCTTTAAAGGTGCTTTTTTTCTTTGAAAGTGATTATATTTGGTGAGTTGGAAGGTTTTAAATGGATAAGTATAGGGACCTTGTAGGTGCTTTTTTATTTTGAAAGTGGTTATGTTTGGTGACTTGGTAGGTTAAAAATGGTGATGGGTAGGGACTTTAAAGGTGCTGTTTTGTTTTGAAAGTTGTTATGTTTGGTGACTTGGAAGGTCTAAAATGGTTAAGTGTAGAGACATTAAAAGTGGTTTTTTGTTTTGAAAGTGGTTTTATTTGGTGACTTGGTAGGTTGAAAATGGTTAAGTGTAAGGATTTTAGAGATACTTTGTTGGTTTGAAAGTGGTAATGTTTGGTGACTTGGTAGGTTAAAAATGGTTAAATGTAGAGACTTTAATTGTCCTTTTTTGTAATGTGGGTAGCTTTGGTGAATTGGTAGGCAAAAAATGGTTATGTGTAGGGACTTTAAAGGAGTATTTTTTTAATTTGGTTAAGTTTGGCGACTTGGTAGGTTGAAAATAGTTAAGTGTAGGGACTTTAATGATGTTTTTTTTGCTTTGAATATGGTTATGTTTGGTGAGTTGGTAGGTTTAAAATGATTTAGCGTAGAGATTTTCAAGATGTTTTTTTGGTATTAATGTAGTTATGTTTGGAGAGTTGGTACATTGAAAATAGTTAAGTGTAGGAACTTTTAAGGTGCTTCTTAATTTTGAAAGTGGTTATGTTTTGCGTTTGGTAGGTAGAAAATGGTTAAATATAGGGACTTTAAAGGTGCTTTTATGTTTTTAAAGTGGTTATGTTTTGTGACTTGGTAGGTTAAAAATGGTAAGGGGTATGGACTTTAAAGGTGCTTTTTTATTTTGAAAGTTGTTATGTTTGGTGACTTAGTAGGTTGAAAATGGTTAAGTGTAGGGACTTTAAATGTGTTTTCTTGTATTGAAAGTGGTTATGTTTGGTGACTTGGTAG
>NW_025892064.1:0-3367 GCF_002878395.1 Capsicum annuum | reverse complement strand
GGGTAAATATACATCATTTATTAGTCGCAAGAGTATATATGCATCATATTTTTCAATGAGGGATATATCTGGATATATTTACCTTTTTTTAAATTTTAATCAGTTTAATTAAGATTTTTTTTCAATTCAATTAATATAAATTTTTCAAAAAAATAGATAAATATACATCATTTATTGATCAGAAGAGTATATATGTACCATATTTTCAACAGTGATATATCCATTATATTTACCTTTTTTGAAATATTAATCAGTTTAAAAAATTTTCTTTTAATTCAGTTAATATAAATTTAAAAGGTAAATATAAATCATTTATTAATAGAAAAAGTATATATATGCACCATATTTTTCAACGAGAGATATATCCATTATATTTACCTTTTTTTTCCTTTATAAATTTATATTTACTATTTAAATGCATGCATAAACACTAATCAGTGTAAGATATGATAAACGTGATAATAAACCTCTATGGTAGAAGCTCATTTGTCATTAATTAAGGTATTATCGAGAGCCGATTGGTACGTGAGATAAGAATAATAATTTCAGAATAAATTTTTGAAATTAATTTTATTTCATATTTGGCTTAATTTAAAATATTAACTACTTTGGAGATTATTTTATCTCACCATTTATACAAAAATAATGAAAGACGAGATAAAATAATCCTATGAATATCCCAATCCATAAAATACAATAACTCAGTATAATTTCACAAAATGGAGTCGGAAAAATTAGGGCGTACGCTGACATACTTATACCTTGAAAGTTGAGCGGTTGTTTATTTCAATTCTAAAAATATTTTTATTTATCGCATCTGGTGTATCAATTAACAAATGTTATTTCTAATAATAGTTTATTGACATCATTTTATGCAAGCTACCAAAAAACATAGGTATGTCATAAGTGCACAACTTTTATTGTTTATTGGGAAAAGGCTCAAATATGCTACTGAACTATCAGAAATGGCTCATTTATGTTATCTGTTAAAAGTTGGGCTCATTCATGCTATCGCTGTTACAAAACTGGATCATCCATGCCATTAACAGCCGATTTTTAGAAAACAGCTTTGCCACGTGGCGGCATATTAGAGGTCCATGTCATTTTTTTAAAAAAAATTAAAAATATTTTTTTTTGATGCATTAAAAAGAATCCACCCAACTTTTTGATCCATTAAAAATTAGTTTGATCTATGCTTTTAAAATTTGAGATTATTTGTATATTGCCCCATATCAATAGTTTTTTTTTTCCTTTTCTGGCTTTCACGTTTGACTCTGTTCACAATACGGATCAATAATATGATCATCTCCCTTTGAACTAAGTTTTACTTGATTAATTACTGTTAATGAGTTATTTTTGAGATTATTTGTGTATTGCCTCACACTACAAAAAATGGCTCAAGTTGCGGGGGTTAATTTTGTGATTTGCGGAGATTTAAAACCCCCGCAAAATGTAATTGTGGGGGTTCCCAAAATCCCTAGAATACGAGTTGTCACAAACGAGTAGTGGCATTTTTTTTCGACCTCCATAATTAATTTACGGGGGTTATTTTGCGGCGGTTACCACCCCCGTAATTAATTTGCGGCAGTTATTGCCCCCCATTATTCTAAATTTAATTTTTTTATAATAAATTTTTATTTTAAGCTTGCGGGATTTAAAACCTCCACAATTGTTTTATTTTTTTTTTAAAAAAAAATAGTAGGACCCATCAATTTTCAATAACTAATTATAGATTCTAATTTTAGCTCAAATTTAATTGTTCATTTAGGCATAACCTACAATTCAATATTTGTTAAATTCATATATCAGTAATACAACAAAGATTAAACATTGTAATTGACAAGCATATCAAAAATACATTGAACATTAAACTTTAAAATTAATTTTTCGACATTAACATCTTCAAATTCCAAATTTTCAAAATTAACTAGTATCTTCAAACTATAAGATCAAATTTAAACACAAAACCTTTAATATTCTAAGATTCACTCCAACCACACAATTACATCATCATAATTGAATATCCAAGACAAATACAATGAAATCAAAGAATGCAATTAAGATCATTATCATCACGTGATCTCCTTTCATCCATGGGAGAAACGGGTCTACTAGCCTCATCACTTGGCTACATAAAAATGCAAAGTACAAAAATCAATCACATAAGTAACAATTCCAAATTTGGTAGTTGATTTATACTCTAGTACATATGTAAAATCTCTTATAGAAATTATAATCTCTTATAGAAATTATACACTATGATGGTACAAACAACAATTATAAAATCTCTAAACATGTTTCTACAATTACTCTAATGCTTACTGGAAATTGCATATCACAACAAAAATTTCACTAATTTCAGAAAAAAAAATTCTAATCCTTTAGACGTCTTCTGTTTCTTTTCTTTCCATGTTGCCACACTAGCTTTGAACTAGCTATTTCCCATGTTCCTGTTCTCCATCACTTCACTTTGAGCTTCCATTTTAATAGCATCTCATTGACGGTTATTGGCATCACAATTTGATACCAAACATACCATACATCTCAAACTATATGCAATAGTGAAATGAATAGTCAAGTAGTAAGTAGTACCATCCTCTACAGGATCTATGTAATGCTTGTTTTAGTGTATGTAGAGACATATCAATAACATGAGAAAATCTGTATATACAACTTTTCTTCAGGGATACCTACATGATGAAATTTATATGCAGCTACCTCACGGATTTTAAGTTAATAATTTAGTCTGCAGACTTATCAAATCCGTATATACAACTGGATCTATGTAATGCTTGTTCTAGTGAATGTAGATACATGCTACTAACATGAGAAAATCTGAATCTAGTTGAAGGTACTAAGCCTATCCTACAGAAGGCTTTAAAATGGAAGACTTAGGTGAGTTGAGAAATTTCCTTAGTTTTGAATTTGTAAGGTCCAGATCATAGTATATACCAAAGATTGATATGTTAACTTCTTTACGTAATTATGACTAGGATAGATAGTGCATTCATATCATAGTATATACCAAAGATTGATATGTTAACTTCTATACCTAATTATGACTAGGCTAGATAGTGCATTCAGTGTTCATACCTTAAGATATGTGAAGACTCATCCAGGTCAAGGTATTACTATCTGGCAGTGCAGAAGACTCAACTGCTTATTATGATCCAGATCGGGTAGCTTGTCCTAACTCCAGATGGTCTATCACTAGCTAGTTGATAAAAATGGAGATGTGCTAGTTTCTTGGATGCCCAAGAAATAAACTATTTTAGCTAGAAGCAGAATATAAGAGTCCAACAAATAGTTTCAGAACTAATATGGTCACTTGGTTTCATAAAAGAGATTAGGATCGGAGTCAAGGTTC
>NW_025892063.1:0-1140 GCF_002878395.1 Capsicum annuum | reverse complement strand
TGGATTTGAATGCAATTTAGTGTCTCGTCTCCTTTTGATTTTGAATTGAATTTGGGTGTAAATGATGATTGTATGATAGATGATTCTAGGCCCGACCGACCTTGGATTTGAATACAATTTAATGTCTCGTCTCGTTTTGATTTTGAATTTGAATTGGGATGTAAATGATGATTGTATGATAGATGATTCTAGGCCCGACCGACCTTGGATTTTAATGCAATTTAGTATCTCGTCTCCTTTTGATATTGAATTTGAATTTGGGTGTAAATGATGATTGTATTAAAAATGATTCTAGGTCCGACCGACTTTGGATTTGATTACAATTTAGTGTCTCGTCTCCTTTTGATTTTTAATTTGGGTGTAAATGATGATTGTATGATAGATGATTCTAGGCCCGACCAACCTTGAATTTGAAAACAATTTAACGTCTCGTCTCGTTTTGATTTTGAATTTGAATTTGGGTTTAAATGATAATAGCATGATAGATAATTCCAGGCCCGACCAACCTTGAATTTGAAGACAATTTAGTGTCTAGTCTCCTTTTGATTTTGAATTTGAATTTGGGTGTAAATTATGATTGTATGATAGACGATTCTACGCCCGACCGACCATGGATTTGAATGAAATTTAGTGTCTCGTCTCCTTTTAATTTTGAATTTGAATTTGGGTGTAAATAATGATTGCATGGTAGATGATTCTGTGCCCGACCGACTTTAGATTTGAATACAATTTCGTGTATCGTCTACTTTTGATTCTAAATTTGAATTTGGGTGTAAATGATGATTGTTTGATAGATGATTCTAGGCCCGACTGACCTTGGATTTGAATAGAATTTAGTGTCTCATCTCCTTTAGATTTTGATATTGAATTTGGGTGTAAATGATGATTGTATGATAGATGGTTCTAGGCACGACCGTCCTTGGTTTTGAATAGAATTAAGTGTCTCGTCTTCTATAGATTTTTAATTTGAATTTGGGTGTAAATTATGTTTGAATGATAGATGATTCTAGGCCTGACCGATCTTGGATTTGATTACAATATAGTGTCTCCTCTCCTTTTGATTTTGAATTAGAATTTGGGTGTAAATGATGACTGAATGATAGATGATTCTAGGCCCGACGGAACTTGGATTTGAATACA
>NW_025892062.1:200521-209850 GCF_002878395.1 Capsicum annuum | reverse complement strand
CGTGATGTACATCGTTTGGCTAGATTGGGGGTTAGGTTGTTTGACTCTGCTGAAGGTAGTATAGGGGTTCAGAGTAGTTCCGAATCCTCCTTGGTTTCGGAAGTGAAGGAAATGCAATACTTAGATGCTAGTTTGGTCAGACTGAATGAGACAAAAACACAATATGCTTATTATACCATATCACGTACTTTCATTTATTGGGTTTGACCCTTTTTGGATGATAACCAAAAACAAAAAAGGAGGTCAAACTTTTTAGTATAAATAACATAAATACCAACCTTTTAAAAGTAATTACACTTTCTTTCACTTTTTTAATTACTTTACTCTATCTCCTTATTAATATACATAACATAGCCGACATATATATATCATTCTGTATATATGTGGGATTTTTGTAATATGTTCAGGGAGTTGAGATTTTTTGTAATATTGAAAATATAAGTTGTGTATTTATGTAATTTTTAGAACTTTGTAACCACAAAACTAAGTTGTTGCACTACTACTACGTCGAGAGGAGTACGTTTCAGGTGAGTTAATTTTCAGTAGTTGTCAACATATGCAGATTGTATTATTTGGTATTGTTGATATTTATTAAGTTATATGAGCTTGGGTGGTAGTAAGAAAAAATTACATCAATAATTATCTAGTGAATGAAAGAAATAATGGCCAATAGAATTCGCAAATTGGTGGCAACATTTTGATAAGCCATTCACTGGCATTGGTATGAAAATAGGCCAATGCATATGTTTGCAAAGGACATCCGTACAATTGATTATATTTTATATTTATTTATTTATTTATTTATTTTATTTTCTTTTCTTTTCTTTTCATAATTTACTTCATATTTTGTGATTAAAGAAATTGAGGTTTAGGTTGAAAATTTTTCTAGTAAGAAGTTAGAAAGTGGGTGTCATTAGATTCGTATTCTTATGAGGATTATGTCTGTGAATAGATTTTGACCATTCATAAGCTTTCTGGAAGGGCACGGTTCTTGCAATTTAGCTTGCATTTGAATTCTTCGATTGAGATAGGTTACTGTTTAATTGGGGTTTAGACTTGATTTGATTGTCTGTATGCTCCTAAATTGGATGCTTGTTGATTGGTCTTCGAACAAACTTGAATTTGATGATATTTGGATTGTTGATACCTGTATGAATAATTATTGAAAATTGAACTTGATCAAATTGCCTTATAATTTTAAGTGCACTTGTAAATTTAGTAAATCATATTGTATGAGAGAAAGTGTGAATTTGATAAAATGTATATAACAGGGTTATGGAGGATCCGCTACCATACCGATAAGGATGTAAATATTGATATTACTTATTTATGGAAGATCGGGTACTATGCCATTATGGTACATGGACTTAGCTTGTCCCCTACAAGTCATGACTAGTTGGGTAAAAATAAGTTTCTTAGTATGTGTGTATAAATTTGTGTTGATTTTTAGAGAGCATGTGGTTTAATAAATCGATACCGAGCTAATGGTGTTTTAATTGTGAGGTATATAAGAACATAGTTGTTACTTATGGTATTATTATTTCTTTGGATGTTTATGGTTTGGTTGATACTCTTGATGGATACATGGTTTGTTTGTAAGCATTGTTTGGCCCATCATTGACATAATTGTTTATTCATTGCATATTTATTATGTGTTGATGTCTGTCTGCTTGTTGTTAGATTTGTGTTGTATAGATGCTATTAAATTGAGTTGACCTACGATACTTACCAGTACATAGTGATTTGTATTGATACTACCTTATACTCTTCTTTTGTTGAGTGCAGAAAGTGTTCCAGAGGCTCAGACACAACCCCATCTCTTGTATTTGATAGATGATAGCGATCTTAGGGTGAGCACTCCATCTCCACGCTATCATGAATCATCATATTAGTTCTTGTCCATATTTAGGAAAATGAGACATTCTTTATTTTTCTTTATTTTGGATATTTCTTTTAGACGTGATTTTTATTTTAGAAGTTCTTGCACGATGACTTTAGGATTTTGAGGATTTCAATAAGTAGTTTGATTGATTTCCGTCTTAATAATGATTAACTCTGAATTATTGTTAATAAGTTGATTTTATGATAATTTCATCTTAATTGACTAAATGATTGGGTAATGGTTCGATTTAGATGATTATATTCTCCCACAGAAAAATTAGTGTGGGTGTCACTCATGACCATTTGAATCGTGATAAAAAAAATGTGTAAAATTTTTCTGTTTCTTCTTTATAGCAACTACTTTTTAATTGCAACTACAAAGAATCAATATTTATAAGTAAAAAATTCATTTAAAGTTTGTTTAAAATCTATCTATAAATTAAAAAAAGTATCCAAGGCTTACAAGTGTAATTACATGAAAATTTCATTTTTGAAATAAAAAATTACTGTAAATTCAAAAGAAAAATAAAATGCAAGTGGGTTTTTTAAAAAATAAAATTTAAGTTTAAATTTTTAATATTTTTAGCACTAAAATTTTTGAAAATTTAAAATTATTTAAGAATATTTTGAGGGAAAAAAAAAAAAAAAACGAGAATTAGGAGAACGTGTATACCTGGTGAGAAGATAGTGGGGTTAAACCACATTTGTATACCCGAAAAGTGAAGAAAAAAAAAATGTTTCTGTAATTATCTACTCACCTTAAAAAAATAAAATATTCATCATAATAACTAACATAATTTATCTTAGAATGTATTCATCCTAAATCATATTGTCTAATGTATGAAAATTTGTCTTTTACAAAATTTGTATACTATAAGCCATTAGGCACGACTAGATCAAAATTATGCAATTTATGTTAGGAAGATGTGTTTGTATTCCTCACATTAGAGATATATTGTGTAAATAAATTTGAATTCGTGTTAAAAAATTTCAAGTTAAATACTCACTAATAAATTATTTCAGTGATATAGGGTTTTTCATAGATACTCAACTTAGATTTCCTATAGATGTCTATGTACATGTTTACTTTGTATAGATTTAGGACTTTCCTCTTCTTTTATAAACAATCGGCTTATTCTACTTTCAAGATTTTTTCTTATTTTGATTTTAAATTTAGTGTTATTTTTTTTATATTATTTTTATTTTGTAAAAATATATGTACCATTTAAAATGTATTATTAGCAATGCAAGTTTTATATTAAATAACTTAAAGAGAAATGTGCAATGCACGTACCTATAGACTAGTAATTAATAAATATATATTGAGTATTTTAAGTAAAATAATATGTCATTGTTTCTAATTTATGTGATGTAATTGTTTTAATTACTCTATTTTAAAAAGCATGTCATATTTGTATAGTCATTTGATTCTTGAAGTTAAAATGGTGTCATATAAATTAGAACAAAAAGAATATTTAGAAATAATTTAATTTTCTTATTTTTGTTGTCAAAAGTTTAAAGCCTCTATTTAAACTTTAGCTTTACGCGATCAAATTTATTGAGCCTCTTCTGAGTGCATGCAGACCTTACTATTACCTCATAGAGGTAGATCGAGATGTTGTTTTCGAAAGACCTCAGCTCAAGTGTCAATATATAATTTAAGTTTACAAATAAGATAATTAGTAGTAGGAACCACCAAAGGATGTGGTGCAGCGGATGAGGCTGCTCCTCCCTTAATCAAAGGTCTTGGGTTCGAGCTCTGGGTATGAAAAAATCCTTGGTAAGGAGCGCTTCCCCCCGAATCGAGCCCTATGCAGTGCAAATCCGAATTAGTTGAATTCCAATACGAGTACAAGACATCGGATGAAAAATTAAAAAAAAAAAGATAATTAGTAGTAGTAGGTAACTTGAACTACGATCTACTATTATTATTCTAATCAAATTATAAAGAATTCATGTTTTCTTAGTTTTCTATTCCTCGATTATGTATATTTTATTTCATCTAACATTATTGAAGTAGTGAATAATGTATATATACACCACTGAAGTAATTGTATTGGGTAAAAAACAGCTTGGGTATACATGGCAAGATATGTTGGGTGAACTTGTGGCACTTAAGACACATAGAGAAGTAGGCATGTGCACAAATCGATTCAGATCGATTTTAGCCATTTTTGAATTGAAATTTTAATATTTTAATTTGTTAAAATTTTTATTCTAACTTGATCCATTTCAGGTCTAATTCGATTCATTTTTTATTATTTCGAATCAAGTTGTTTGATTTTGAAATTTCAACAAGCAACTATTTTCATTTCACTTTTAGATCAAATATAATAAATTATAAAAAAATCTTGAAATTAGGCCTTAATAACCTAAAGTAACATTGCGTTGGAAGTTTAAAGTAAAATTAAAAGTATAAATAACATAAATACCAACCCTTTTGAAAGTAATTATAGTCTCTCCCACTTTTTTTAATTACTTTACTCTCTCTCCCTATTAATATACATAACATAGCCGACATATACATAACATTCAGTGTATATGCTAGGATTTTTATAATATGTTTAGGGAGTTGAGATTTTTTGTAATACTGGAAACATAAGTCATGTATTTGTATAATTTTTAGAAATTATAAAATTCAATCACAATGGCTCAAAACTAAAAAGTGCTAGTATTTAATAATGTAGTGATAGTAGCTACAAAAGCAAAAAGAAAAAAAGTCTAGAAGTTGGTAGCAACTATTTTCTTTCCGACCAGCAAGCCGCTATCTCACCAATCATGTCAATGAAAGGTGTTAGCAGTGACTTTTAAAGAGATTTTAAGATTTAGGCTTGTACACCGTAAAATGTAAATAGTAAAGGGAGGCATAGATTTTGAGTTTTTAAAATTAAAATATTTTAAATGCGGGTCCGAGTTATGGTATAAGTACCTACTATATATAAAAAATACATTAGATTTTAGTCTAGTAAGTAACTAATAAATACTAAATACCATATATGTGTGTGTTGTGTGTGTATACATACTAATTTAGTGTATGTATTTTGTACGTGAGTATTCCGTTAATTAATAATAAATATATACTAAAAACAAATTATTATTTATACATTATTATTATTAAGTATAGAACAATAAGCCATTAATACACTATTAAATCTACATGTTAATACTTATTAGTAACAAAAATTAAACATCAAAGAATTCTTAAACCGTCTATAAGATGAGAAAACAGAGCATATTGCCACAATTATTATGTAGTTTACATTTTGTGCATTGTCATATACTAAATTATTTGTACCATAAAATAATTTTAAAATGATAAACTTTTGACCCTTTTTTTTCTAGGAGCAAGTAAATTGTAGTTGTATTATAACAAAATTATTCTTACTTTTCTCCCAACATTATTGTCAAAATGTTGCCTTGCATTGCTCTTTTTGACTTTTTACAAGATGTAGCTAGACTTTGAACATAAAAAATTAAGTTAGTTAACTCTTCAAGGTTTATACTTAATGGTCGTTGGTTATTAAAGGATGATCCTAGATCGTTGATACCAAATTCATGAAAAAGATCATATGCAAGAATAAACTGATCCTTTCGATTCTACTTCAACAGTAGATGTAGGATCATCCCATACAAATTCAGTTACCGGTGCCGGTCTCCATTTTCTAGCATATCATGCAGGAAAAATTTAATTAGGAGATTTTTAGTTAATATTAATTTTTTAAATATTTGAAAACTAATAATAAATAATTTTATCTTTTGTAGAGTCTTTAGTGACGATTTTATTAGAATTTAATGAATGAAGCACAAAAAATTTAATGACATTTATGATTAATTTCAATCTGGGAAAAAAGAATTAATTTTTATTTTTTATTACAAAAAAAGGAAGCTAATTTCAACAAAAAAATTCTAAGGTATAGCAAATAAACAACTTTTGAACAAGAATTTATAATTATGTAAACAATCGTAGATAGTAAAAATACAAACAGATAAGATGAAAATAGATTAATAGAAAATTTACCTATTGATGGTTTTTAAATATCCAAAGCATTCTCGGCAATAGGAGATTGAAAGAAAATAGGACTTTTTGTGTAACAATCCATTTCATCGCTATTAAATTATTCATAATAAATTTATGAAAATTCTTAATTTTCTTTCTCGATATTAGCTTGAGTCTAAAATAGTCAATATTTTTTTTATTATATCACCTCAAATTTTTCGGTGAAGATTTTAGCCTTCAGATGTATCTAGATAGACTCAAACTCGATAAACTTAATTATTCATGTATTATAATATCTATACTTTAGTTTGAAAGTTCTTTAGATATGAATTAAGGTCGTACAATATCCCTAACACAAAGTTATGTTTATAACTTTCTTTCCGATACAGTTGTGATATGAGTTTCTACTAAGGCTAACTTCAAATGACCATATCTCCTCGAATATAAGGATTTAAGAGTTCTAATACCTACCAAATCAAATATCTATGAGTCCTCTTTCCAACGCAATAAATCATTCGTCAATCCGAATTCGGAGTAAAAAGTTATGACTATTTTATTGAGGAGTCAGGTTTGAAATGTGATTTCATTGTAGTGAAAATTCTGATGATATTTAAATCAACTTCAGTTGTATTTTAGGTCTAAACACCCCAAATTGCATTCCCCAACTCTAGAGAGGTGATTTTCCAAAGCTTAAAGTGAAATTTCTTCGTTGAGGTAAGTTTTTCATTATTTTCTTAGTCTTTTAATCCTTTAACATCTTAGAATCCTTATAAAGGCCTTTAATTGTGGAATATTTTTTTGGAAAAAATTCATAGGTATTTTTAATATGACTTAGATCTGATGCTAAATTATAAATTAAAGATTTCTAACATGAATTTCATAAATTAGATTATAAATTTTAATGGTTAGTAACCTTGAATTCCTTAAAGATGAGACTTTTAGCATCAAAGCTCCATTAATGGAGATGAGTTAAGCTTGAAAGAGCTAATTAATGATTAATTGAACTTGAGGAATGATATAGACTTTGTTAAGGGTAGAATTAGTGAGTTTGAATCCCCAAGATATTTGTTTGAAGAGTAATTATTTAATTACTCTTATAATTGCTTGATTTTTAGATGACTGATTATTCCAAGGCATGAAGGAAAGGAAAGAACATCCTTGTTGTAGCTTGCTTCTTCCAAAAGCTTGGCGTCCAGGTAGAGTAGGTTTAATGAGTAGAAGATTGTGTTATTTTATATTTTCATAATTTAGAATTGATGAAAAAAAGCATGTCTAGGTCTGCGGGCATGGAATTGAGATGGATAAAAACACGAGAACTTAACTTTAATCTCGAAAATTATATTATTGATTAATTATGTGATATTTGTGAAATTATGTGTTATGTTCCTGCAATGAGATTGTTGTAAAAGAAGTATGTGGACATGATAGTTCTTAGTTGTTCTAGTGATAAACCTAGTTGAGCTATAATGATATTAAGTTGTACGTATTGGACAATAATATGATGAGGAGAATCATGCTAGGATCAAGTGTTGATGAACATAGTAATATCTAAAGGATAGATGACTTGAATTAGTGTAATGATTGTATTATATGGAAAGAGGTAGTGACATTTTAATAATTAATAAGGAATGCTCCAATAGTGACTTGCATGCTTAAGTCTTAAATTATGACTTAATTTATGATATTCTTGTTTGGGTATTGATAAAAGCACTTTATCTATTGGATGCCCATGAGAGGCTAAATAGGTGATAATAATAATTTATTGAATTGTGCTTATGAGAGGCTTGTTTGATAATGATAACTCTTTGAATTAATGTCATGAATGATTTGTTGATGATCGTGAAGAATTATTAAAATAATGTCCGTCAGAGGGTCAAAATATTGATAAACGAAAGCACTTGATAGAATTTATTTATGATTTTAAGTGCACTTGTAAATTTAGTACGTCGTATTGCATCTCGAAAGATAGTGTGAATTTAATAAAATATATATAATATGATCATGGATGATCGATTACCACTCCGGTACGAGTATGAATATATATTACTTATTTATAAAGGATTGAGTGTCGTGCCGGTACGAATATGAATATTGATAATATTATTTTGAGGATCGGGTACCACACTGTAAACACCTAATTTTTGACCCAAACCTAATGTTTTTATACCATTTTAATGTTCAATTAATTTTTTTATTTTTAGGCATTTTAATTTTTTATTTTTTTTTGAGGTTTGTTAAAAGTTTTGAAAACTACAAAAAATAGAGTCACATTTTAATAAGTTTATATTTTTATTTATTTAGTTATTTATTAAAAAAAATTATATTTGTTTTTTCCTTTTACTTTTAATAAAAAATCTAGTAATATTAATATTTCTTAATCATATTTCTAAGGCTAGTGTTTAACTTATTTATATTTTTATTAATTTTAAATAGATTTTTATCATTTTATTTTATTTAAAATATTAATTTAAAAAAAAAAAAACTTATCCTAAATACCTAATCTTCCCACACCCCACAATTCCCACTAAGCTACCCCATCTCCCACTCTCTTCACGTCCCACAGCATTCTCCCCCATTATTTCCTCAACTCCTAATTCACAAACATACTCTCTATATAAACACACGACACACACACATGCAGGAGGATAAAAAAAAAAAACAATATACCACACATTAGGGAGAAGGAGGACGGAACATTTAAAAAAGAAAAGATGCACATTTGAGAAGCAAAAGAGTGAAAAAGAAGGGAAAACAGTAGGAAGAAAAATGAAGAAAAATAAAACATAAGAAGGAGAGTTTGAGTTTGAAGTTCTGGTTGAGTTTTCGGTGATGTCCATCGGGCTTCTCTTTTAGTTAATTCATTAGTCAGGTTTTTCCTCATCCTACACTATTTATTTTATAAGTTTTGTTGAGAGTAAAAGTATGAATAAAGTTATTTTCAATGATTTCTTATGTTATCTAGTGTGTATATTTCGTTACTTTTATGTAGTTTGTGTTCTACATTTTTAAAATATAATTCGTTTGTTGGTTTGAAATAATATTTATTAAAATGATTTCGAGTTTTGCATAAGATAAATGTTTTGAGTTGTTAATGTTAGAAGACATAGCGGTACATCTAATTAGTGCGCGATTAGTGTAATTGTGTTTAAACTAGAACAAGAACATAGGATTCATGCATGCATGCATGTAAAAAATAGAAAAGAGGACACATGAAAAAAGCCATAGAGAAGCAACAGAAAACAAGAGAGAAAAGAAGATTGGAGAAACAAGGGATAGAAAAAAAAAAAAAAAAAGGAAATTAAGTAAGAGAAAAAACAACATGGAATACTACAAACTACATACTATTATAATAATCCTTATACTCCCTCACTGGACATGTTTTCTTTAGCAACAACAACCAATAATATACAACACACAAAAAACAAAGAAAAAGACTGCAGAGCAAAAGAAA
>NW_025892062.1:189546-200421 GCF_002878395.1 Capsicum annuum | reverse complement strand
TGTGTTTAAACTAGAACAAGAACATAGGATTCATGCATGCATGCATGTAAAAAATAGAAAAGAGGACACATGAAAAAAGCCATAGAGAAGCAACAGAAAACAAGAGAGAAAAGAAGATTGGAGAAACAAGGGATAGAAAAAAAAAAAAAAAGGAAATTAAGTAAGAGAAAAAACAACATGGAATACTACAAACTACATACTACCATAATAATCCTTATACTCCCTCACTGGACATGTTTTCTTTAGCAACAACAACCAATAATATACAACACACAAAAAACAAAGAAAAAGACTGCAGAGCAAAAGAAACAAAAAAAAAAAAAAAGAAAGAAAAAGAGTGACAAGTCGAGTTCAGGGTTCCTGTATGAGTTTTTGGCATTGACGTTAGAGCTTCTCTTTTGTTTTAGTTCGTCATACAGGTTCTTCGATCTTACATTATCAATTGTAAAAGTTTCTTTGTGAATCGAAGCATGAATAAAGTTATTTCAATAACTTTTATACTAGTTAGTATGTGTAGTTTATTATTTGTGTGTCGTTCGTATTGTACATCTTTATTTATAACTCATTTGTTATTTCTAAATAATTTTAGTTAGATTGATTTTGAAATTTAAATGAGATAATTTAAAAGTTATTAGTATTAAAAATTAACCTTATATTTAGTTGATGTACAGTTATTATGTAGTTGTGTTGTAAACTTCAATTTACGAATCATGCATGCATGCATGTATACAAAGACAAGAAAGATTTTTTTATTTTTTTTAAAAAAAGAAACAAATGCATGACACACATAGAATGCAAAAATGGGTTAGAGAAAACTAGAGTGTAAAGAAAAGGAATTTGAAAAAAAAAAAGGTTTATAGAAAGAAGAAGATGCGAAAGTCTTTTATTAGTGATCATAAATTGAACTTCCATTATTGATGTTTTCTCTAGCAGTGATAGTAGTAGTACACTTACTCTTCCAGTGAAGTGTGGGGTTGAGAAGGAAAGTGAACCACAAAGAGGTAGGAGGTTGTATCCTTCGTTAAGAACCTGTAACCTTCTTTTGAGTTCACTTATGTAAGAGGATGAGCCTTGAAAGAGATTAGGTTCTAATGAATGAAGTTAAATCTCTTTTTTCACATGCTTAATAACATTGTTTACAAGAATGAAAATGAATCTGCTACTTTCTTTGCATCTCTTTTGAATAATGAATTTTATTTCGGGTATTAGATCAAATATTTTAGGTAAGAATGAAATTGTAGCCAGCAGTTATTTATCTCATGTTTTGTTATTTTTTATTTTCAATTCAAGATTTTATTTAGTTATCTTAATATGTTGTATTTTGGTCATCTTAATTAACTAGAATATATATATATATATATATATATATATATATATATATATATATGATAAGAGCTTGAGTGATCGGGTGATATTATTATTAGAAAATCACAGAATTTGAGTAATATCCCCTTTATAAAAGAATGAATTAGTTCCTTAACCTCTAGAAAATTAATTTTTAGCATACAAGTGAAAGTTAACGATGAAGTTGGAAAGCCCTGCTACTGACCATTCATTATAATAAAATCTAACATACCATTTGAAGTCGTTTGAATCGGGTTAGGTAGATCTAAAACTATTAGGTGCTTATTTAGATTAGAAAATGGGGGACGACTCATAAATGCCTCAAAGACGTGAGAAATATACCAAAACTCGTGGTAAGACCGAAAAGTACTACTATCAGTAAGCCACACATCAATACAGTTTTAAATATATTCAAAAATAAATAAAAGCGAGATAGAAGTCACTTTTAGGCCAACAAATATTATATATACAAAAGATTAATTTAAGCCATACATAAGTCATTAAAGCGACCGTGCTAGAACCACGGGACTCGAGGGGTGCCTCACACCTTCCCCTCGGTCAATAGAATTCCTTATCTGGATTTCTAGATCGTAGATCAAAAATTAAGAGTCATTCCCTTTTGAATAGGGATTCAATAAGGTGACTTGGAACACCCAAACTCAATTCCAAGTGGCGACTCTATAAAATAAATAATTCCTTTTCAAAACATCACTTTAATTGGAAAAATCCATTTACTCTAAAACCAACTCCCTAGCGGGGTTGGATGCGGAGAAAAAATAGGGGTGTGACACACACTGGTACGGATATGAATATTTATATTACTTATTTATGGAGGATCAGATACCGCACCGGTATAAATATGAATATTGATAATATTTATTTATGGAGGATCGGGTACCACGCCAGTATAGATATGAATATTGATATTACTTATTTATGAAGGATCGAATACCACATTGATACGAATATTAATATTGATAGTATTTATTTATAGTGGATCGTATACCACGCCGGTATGATACATGAACTTAGATTGTCCCCTACAGGTCATGACTAGTTGGACAAAAATAAGTCCCTTAGCATGTGTGTTCAAATTAGTGTTGATTTTGAAAGGTCATGTATTTTAATAAGCTGATAACATGCTAATGGTGTTCTAATTGTGAGATTAGAAGGATGTAATTGTTACTTACGGAAAGATTTTTAGTAGCAATGTGGCCGACACTAAAGATTGATAATGAAACTTGAGTTCTCTGGTGTGTCGTATTGAGATGTGAGTTGACTTGTATTCCCTACTTGATTGTATCCTTGAGAATGATTGTGTGGTATATATTTAAAAAAGTGAAACTTTGTACTTACTTATATGTTGATTGACTTACTTCATTTATACGTGTTTTAACTGTGGCTTATCAGAATGGCTAGTTATCACTCTTTAATATTATAAGAGAGCATTTGGTTGTTAGCCCGAGAGTTAGCGTGGGTTGTCTATTACTACGATTTTGTTCCTGTGAATATGAGTAATGAAAAAGATAAGGTGAATAAAGAGGAAGTGATATATTAGCGTTGGATTGTGGTTGATGGTGTGAATTAATGAGACTAGGGTATGTTAGTCGTGAATATAATATTGATGGAGTTGGAAGAGTAGTTAGATGATGTAAGTTATATCGGTAAAGTAATAATGTTATTACAACTTTAGTTGAATTATATTCCATTCAAGATGTCATGATTTATTTTTCTTAATTCTATGTTATGATTATATGGACTAACATGATCGGACAATGATGCCTTCCAGTACGTGTGGTTGTACTAACCCACTCTTCTATATTCTTTCTTGGGGTGTAAACTGGATGCAGGTTAGTTTGCAGTTACTAGATGGATGACGATATTCAACACTAACTTCTGCACTTTCATCCTGACGGATGTTAGAGTTTTTAAAGTATTTATTTTATTGTCAGTCTATGTTATATAGATAACTCTTGTACATATCTGACCAAGTCTTGAGATATTGAAGTACACTTGTAAGAAGTTTTTGAAAAAGTTTATTTATTAATATTTAAATTACTTTATTACATTTAATCCAGTATTCCTTTAAAAGCAAAAGTCTTCCGCATATTTTTAGTTTGACTAATTTAGGTGTACGCGCCTTGCGCGTGTACCTCACTTTATTGAATTTAAATATTACACTAAATAGGATATTTATTTAAATAATAAAAATAAATACAATAATTAAATTCAATACCTTTTGGAGAATTCATTTAATTAAACCTAACATTTACCAAAAAATTTATTAAGCCGATCGACATTCATATTTTGATTAAACCTAATCTTTACCAAAAATTTATTGTTAACTAATCTACACATAATGATATTTAATTAATTAAAATGAATTACCTTTAAATTGACGAATGGATTGTTCAACTTCTCTAGCATGTTCTTCACCATGCAAATCTAGCTTAAGCACAATAGTGGTGATGGTCTTCATTTGAAATTTGAGAATTCTTCGAAGCTAAATTATTGGAAGAAATTAATTGAAAAGATTGTGTAGAAAAATAAGACGATAAAGAGGTCAAAATATAGAAATTTCTATGGAGTATTTTTTTATTGTATTTTAGGAGTATTTTTTTAATTGATCAGTATAAAGAAAAATATTAATTGATTCTCTTTCCATATATTTTAGGAGTCTAGCTAATAAATAATAATTAAATAATAAATTGAAGAAATAGTGAAAAGACAGTTTTGTCTAAAGAAAGTTCTTTTAATGAAGGAAAAAAAGTTCAAATCACTTTTCGAAGGGTCTTCATACTTTTAATATATTATAATAAGGGTTCTCCTAACTACCTAAAATAGCATAGATGCCTGAACAGTCCGTTAGTCTGGATCGTGACATTGTGATCTTTAAATTAGCATGGTAATCTTAAACTACAATAAAATATAAATTTTTTTTTATCTTAAATACACTTAAAGAACCAAAATTAACATATATCAAAATAACATAATTTAACATTAGAAATTTTTTTTAGTCATAATGCTATCTTTGAGTGCTCCCAAATCTCAAAACTTATACGCATGAAACATGTCGAATACATAATTTTAATACTTATACGCATGAAAAATATTGCAAAAGCTAATGAAAACATAATTTTAATCTTTTTGGAGTACTAAGGAGAACGTAAAATTAATATATCATTAAAGGAACATATGGTGCATAAATGGGAAGATATTAGTAGTGAACCAGAACAAATTTCTTTGGTTGAACTCCACCTTTATAAATTGATTTTTCTCCAAGAGATTAAATAAAGAGAAAAGACATCTTTTCTCCCTCAACTTGTCCTACAAATTCACTTTATCATTTAAACTTAACTTCTGTTTATTTACCCCCTTAACATCTTTAAAGTATATTATTTTCACTCTTCAAAAATGAATATCACTCTCACAACGGAGAGTATGTTACACTCGCATACACATCAACGCCACGTCGGAGCCACATCATTGCCATATAAAAAGTTTAATTTTTTTTTAAAAATATTAATCCCCCACACATTATTTTTATATATATATTTTTAAAAATAATATATATATATATATATATATAATAAAAAAGCAAGCCCCGCCCCCATTTTCTTTCTTCTTCACAACCCCCCACCTAGCCCGCCCACCCCTCCCCTTACCCTACAACGCAACCCCCTCCTTCCCTTTCTATCTTCTTCAAATCACCCCACCTCTCCCCTCTCCTCCATTTTCTATCTTCTTCAAACTTAAACATATTACTAATAGCCGTTAATCAAACCCAACAAAATCAATTCAAAACATAATTAAAAGCCCCGATTCTAACACAAACCCACCAAAATAAACAGCTCAAAATATACCATACAACAAAAACATGAAAAACAAAATCAAGATTGAATTTTTAAAATATAATTACAAGCCCTTTATGATTCCTTCATCAAACCACCAATTCAAGAAACAACAATGCAATAGCATCACCACATTCCAATTCAAAACTCTTCATTCCGAAATATTCCGACAAAACTCATCGAAAAACGATTAAAGCAAATCCAAAAAAAATATATGCACACCATTAACACCACCACCATCATTAACACCTCCGCTAATAACTTTTCTTCAATTTCAATTTTATTTCAAATTTTCAAATTCATGAAGATAACTTTTACTTTTAGAAATTCAATTACATTCTTTTCTAATGATCTTAAGTCAAGGGATTAAGGTGGGGTGAAGGATTTGGTAATTGAAGAAGAAGAAATTAGGGGTTTGGAGGGGAGGGGCTGGGGCTGGTGGTGGAGAAATTGGTGGCTGAAGGAGAAGGGAGCTTGGTGGTGGCGGGTTTGGAGAGTAAAAATTATGGTGGGGGTGGGGGTAGAAAAAGAAGAGGGGAAATGGAGGTGGAGGGGTATGAAGAAGATGAAGAAATGGGGGTGGGGGTATGAAGAAGGTGGTTTTATATATATATATATATATATATATATTAAAAAGTGGTGCCATATCAGTTTTTAAATTAAAAACGTGCTTTTTTTTCTTTTTTTTTATTTAAATTCTACGTCAGCTTTAGGGGTGAAAATGATATACTTTAAAGATATTAAGGGGGGTAAATAAACAGAAGTTAAGTTTAAGTGCTAAAGTGAGTTTTGGAGGACAAGTTCAGGGAGGAAAAGATGTCTTTTCTCTTAAATAAAAGGAAAAAATACATAAAGTACCATACTTAAATATTCAATTACAAAAAAATAGCAACACTTTTATCAAATTACATTTTGTAGCATATGTATTTATATTTTTGTAGCAACAATTTGTAAAAATACAAAATATATATCGATCATAAGGGCAGTAAAAATCATATATATTTATATTTTTGTAGCAACAGTTTGCAAAAATACAAAATACAACTTGCTATATTATGTAATTATGAAACTGTTACTATAAAATTCATAATATAGTGATACTTTCAAGGGTTTAGAGTCCAAGATGTAATATGTTAATGTGTTATTATAAAACTTAAAAAGATGTGGTGCAGAAGATGAGGTTGCTTCTTCCTTAACCAGATGTCTCAGGATTGAGTCTTGGGTATGAAAAAAATTCTTGGTTGGGCGTGCTTCCCCCAATTGGGCTTGCGGAATTCGAATTAATCAGACTTGCGGGTAGAGAACACTGGATGAAAAATCAAAATAAAAATGTGTTATTAGGACAATAGGAGATAATTGGTGGAATTTATTGTTTTTGTTTAAATAAGGAAAAACTTCAGCTAACCCCATTTTATTTTTTGGTGAAATCAATTGAATTTAAAATATTTTTAGTGTTAGATATTTGTTGAAGGTTAATTGGTTGAAAGTCCTAAATATTAGAATTCCTTACTCAGAAGGAAAGACTTAATAATTATAGGTTTAGTTAATTTTAAAATCTTAAATATTATTATAATATTTAATAACAATTATTCAAGCGAAGTAAAAGGATAATTTTGTCTATTGCAAATTAACTCACTTTTTTAAGAATCTTTTCATATATATATATATATATATCAGTAGACTTTTTGTCCAGTTTATCTAGTGTAATCTTAATCTTTTTAAACGTGTACAGTATTAAATCTAAGGACTAAAATATACTTGAGAAAAACCTTCATAAATCCTTGAAGATTTAAGGCAATTTAAAGAATGGGAAGCAGTCAATTTATTGGCTTTGAATAAAATAGATTGAGTTTTCTCTTTAGTTAGGTCCGATTTGGAAGGGTAAAGAAAAATATGAAAGGTAATTTTTAAGTGACGTGAAATTTTCAGGACTAAAAAAATAGTTTTAGATTTTTTTTAAAACTACAGTCTGTTAACAAAAAAGACAAATTATACATTCTTTTAGATGCAACGGGCATATATGCAATATTTGGTATAACTGTTTCCTTTTACCTAGTATATTAATTAGGGTAAAGCATCAACTTTTGATAAAGGGATTCTAAAAGGTAAAAAGACTACGGTCTCTAGCGAGACTTGAATTTATTACCGTCCTTCAACTTAAATATATTTTTACATGGTGTGCTATTATTTGTTTTGGCCAAAGCTTTCATGGTTTTCCCAAAAGTAGGGTTGGATTTATCCTAAAGCCATTAAAGCTAAGGCTTTGGGACCTAATATTTAGCACTTAAACTAGAATGGAGGGAGTAGAAAGGTAAAAAATATTTCAATAAGATAATTTCTTTTTCATTATTTCAAATACTTATATTGCATGTGGAGTTCCTATAATAATTGTCTCAATTGAAAGAAATTTTTAAAACTTAAATGGCTAAAATCTTACTTAAGATAAACAATATCTCAAGAGAAAGTGAATGATTTGGGTATACTAATAATTGAAAATAAATTATTAGGAGAAATTAATTATGAAATAATTTTATTCATAATTTTGCATCTCAAAAAGCTATAGAAATAAACTTCAAATTAAAAAACTACACAAAAATCTTTTTTTTTTTCTTTAAGACCTCATTTTGAATTTTCACTTAGGCAACCAAGTATATTGAGTCACTGTCATAACCCTTTTTTATGTACTCTAAAAAATGTGTATTTTAAGAGTCGAAAGGATTTTATTATTTAAGTGAGGAGAATTGAAAGTTTGTTTCGGAAAAGGATTATTTACATTTTCTATTCAGAGTCGCTACTTGGCATAATCCGATGTGCCAAGTCACCTTTGGAAAATCTTTTTCGAAACCATTTGACTCTTAAACTGGTTTGCGAACAGAGATTCCGGCTAAGGAATTCTGTTGACCGAGGGGAAGGTGTTAGGCATCCCTCGATCTCATGGTTCGACCACGATTGCTTGGTGGAGTGTATCGACTATTTTGGCATTATAAAATGTATAAACCACACAAAATAATCAAACAATAAACAAAACAAAACAGTCCAAAAAACGTAAAAGTCTAATCCAATTATACAGTCCAAAAAATAGAAAATACGAAAATATAAATCCTAGTCTAAACTAAATCTAGACTAAGCTCCAATGCCTTACCCGACGCCGTGGGCCTTCATCACGATTATTTTTTGCCAACATGATACGTCGGGGCATTCTCCGGTGAATAAATACAAATGATCTCGGGACATTCCCCGGCTAATTAAATACATCTGAATTTAAACACGATAATCTAGAAAAAGAGATATTCACACGCACATTCCAACATCCCACGAAACACTTATTCCTAAATTTCGCCTACCAGGCCTACGTTTGCCTACCCGCTCAACTTAGTATCATGAAATTGATAATTGAACGTGGAAGTAACACTAACGACGAATCAAAACTAACAACAAATCAAAATTAATCCTAATTCACTTCAACAATTTTTTAACTCGCGCCCCGAATTTCCTTTAAACCACATGATTAGTGCATGCTTTGATTTTCCAATCACATCATAATCCGAAACCAACATCAAACACAACACAAACAATGAAGATTCAAACCAAACACACAACAAATAAATCATCCACACCCACAACATCAATAAAAAGTCAAATAAATTAAAGATTCGATTAGAAGAAATGGACCTCGATGAAATTAATCCTTGTCGATAATAAAGAAATTTGAAGACCAAAATACTCGATCGGAGAACCTCACAATGAACAACTCCAAATTCAATATTGAATTCAACCGGACAGATCAGAAAACCACGACAAAACCTCACGAGAATAACCCACAAATCTGAATAAACTTCTAAAAACAACCCAAGATCCCGGATTCAAAACCCTAAACCAACGATTTTCAACTAACCTTGCACGAACCAAACCAACTCAGATGGATTTAAAACCTTAAGAAATAAGAAATATCAAACGAACCGAGACTGAAATTATGAAAAATCGAGAAGACCCATACGCAAAATTTCATCAGAATCGGTGGAAAACGGACTGAGAGGCGGCGAACGGAGGGAGCTGCGGCTGTATCAGCGTTATCGCCGCTATCGTTGGTCGGACGGCGGGGTCGCCGGTGCGACGAACTGCGGCCGGAGCTGGCCGACGCACCGCAGCCGGAGCAGCGACTGCTGGCGGCGGAGCAGTAGCTGACTTGGCTTTCTTCTCCGGCGGCGATGGGGTTTTGTTGGTGACGGCTGCAGCAGATCTAGGCGGTGATGAGAGAACGGCGGCGACGGTGTCGTGTGTCAAGGCTGGTGCGGTGTCATGCGGCGGCTTTGACGACGTTATCGCCAGAGTGGAAGAGAGAAGGAAGCTGTGGCCGGAACTGGCGGTGGTTCCGTTGGGCATCGCCGGTCGGCGGCGAAATGGCAGTGGAAGTTCAATTTCTTAAGAGAGGAAAAGAGAGAGTAGAGTGTAGAGAGAGAAAATGCTGATTTTTTTTCTTTCTTGTTACCCTTCATTTTTTGTGTGTATGTGGGTATATATATTTGTTTATCCTTTTTGGGTCTTTTCTTCTTGGACAAGATAAAAAGGGGGGGGGGGGGGGACGTGGGGTAGGATATGGGACATGGGGGAGTGATGTGTTGTCCAAAATTAATAGGAGGGGTGGTTAATTTTGTTACAAAAGAATATTTGGGGATTAGGTTTGTTAGTGGGTTTTGTATTTTTTATTTTTATGGGATATAATCATACAGGTGAAGGCACGTGATAAAACAAGGGATAAAAATGTGTAACTTGGGTCTTCGGGAGGGATAGAATTAGGTGTCTACATCATGCCCCCTTTGAATGTAAACACGCAGTGTTTTCAGACGAAGAAGTAGACAACGAGATAGAATCTTGTCCCGACCATTATTCAAAGGAAGAAACAGAAGAAAGAAGGACTACCGGGTCTTGAATTATGACAGCCTACCTACCCAAGTTATGAACAGGTATCTCCAAGGATTGGACGGAGATGGACTATATCGCGTTGGAGAGTCGAGTGAGTTCCGTCGAGGTTTCGGTCCACGGCTCTGTTATTACATCAAAAGATGAAAATTACAAGTTAAAACATAAATGAAATTACAAAAATCCTATCTATACAGCCTCTATTGGCTCTTGACTCGACTTTTATCACCCTATTCTTCAGGCGGGCTCCTGACTTGCAATTTCTTCCAACTTATTGCTTGACTTTCAATTGCTTCACTTTGTTGCTTGACTTTTCGTTTCTTCACCCTATTCTCCTGGCGGGCTCCTGATTTGCTATTTCATCACCCTGTTCTCCAGGCGGGCTCCTGACCTGCTATTTCATCACCCTGTTCTTCAGGCGAGCTCCTGAAACCCAAAATTAAAACTAGAACGAAAATTATCTCAAACAAAATTATAGTAAAGTAGTATTTCATTTTTTGAAAGCGTTGTCCCATTTTCCAAGAGGGTCCTGAACAGAAAGTAAAGTCCCATTTTTCAGGAGGGTCCTGAGCAGAAAGTAAATTCCCATTTTTCAGGAGGGTCCTGAACTGAAAGTAAATTCCCATTTTTCAGGAGGGTCCTGAACAGAAAGTAAAATCCCATTTTTCAGGAGGGTCCTGAACATAAAAAATCCCATTTTTCAGGAGGGTCCTGAGTAGAAAGTAAAATCCCATTTTTCAGGAGGGTCCTGGACAGAAAG
>NW_025892062.1:134851-189446 GCF_002878395.1 Capsicum annuum | reverse complement strand
AGGAGGGTCCTGAACAGAAAGTAAAATCTCATTTTTCAGGAGGGTCCTGAGCAGAAAGTAAAATCCCATTTTTCAAGAGGGTCCTGAACAGAAAGTAAAATCTCATTTTTCAGGAGGGTCCTGAGCAGAAAGTAAAATCTTATTTTTCAGGAGAGTCCTGAACATAAAGTAAAATCCCATGCATGCGCATTTCCAATGGTAGCTGAATCAAGTGAAACGAATTTGCCCCTGTTTCAACAAAGAAAATTTGTCAGTTAAAAACTTAGTGGTGGCTTGCAGATCTTGGCTTTTCAGGTATCTGCCCAGCACTCGTTCCTTTCATCTTTGTTCCAAATCGCTAACACTTGCCCTGTCTTGTCGCATCATTGACCCGAATCCAGATTGAGGGAAATGAGTTCTGACTCAAACAATGGGTTTCCATTTTACCATGCCCCTGAGGTGCACTTTTTCCAAATCTGAATGTTTCTACAAATCTAATAGCCTGTTGGTTGATAGACTTCATTTGCTTCGTGTTGAATTACGATTATATTTCTTCCTGTGCTGTTCCTTGGCTTTTCCTCATATAATTGGAAAGACTGGTAGTAAATTTTGAAATCCTTTCTCGCTTGTTTTGACACAGACTTGACTTAAAATGTAAAGAAATGATGGTGACTTTTATTTTTATAAATGACATAAAAAGACAAAAAGCATGAATATGTAAATGAAAGAAAAGGGCAATGTCCCATATTTAAAAATAAAAACTTATCTGAATACGACAACTAACTCCAATGATTATGACATGCATTTTGGATTGAGCTGCCCGATCTTCCTATCCAAACTCCCCATTTGTTGTTGAGTTCGTACCTTTTGCCGCTGAGCCACTTCTTCAAATCCATTGGACTCATACATCACATTCGATTGATGACAACTTAAAATACTTTCACCAACAAATCTCTTTCTTTTGACCTTTCACTTTTCTCTTGAACTCTCCATCATCTTACGGTGCCTGTGAGGGTTTTCACCAATAAGACTCTCTCAGTTTTGTTTCTCTCCGCTCGCCATCGCCTTATGGTGCCCGCAAAGGTTTTCACCAATAAGACTCTCTCATTTTTATTTTTCTCAACTCACCATCGCCTTATGATGCCTACAAAGGTTTTCACCAATAAGACTCTCTCATTTTCATTTTCTCTCAACTCACCGTCGCCTTATTATGCCCACAGGGTTTTCACTAATAAGACTCTCTCATTTTTGTATTTCTTTCCTGATTTCTTATGCTGAGGGAGACAAGTGGTACTTCACAATCTATCATCATATCCATTGTATGTTTAGCCTTAACATTATCAAAAATTGATCTGAAGGACTTTCTTTGGTTGTAACTTGGCTTTTAGTTAAGGTTAGAAAAGATGGTAAGAGGCTCAAACGATACTTGAAGTGGGGGTGGGACTTACAACTTTTGGAATCGACTCAAACAACACATTGACTCATGCCCCAGCTTCGTTGACTGGGTGAATCTTAAATCTTTATTTGGTTTGACCGAGCTCGAAATAGGGCAGCCTACGTATCTCACTCCCGAGAGAGGAGAATCAGGTCGCACGTAGTTCCATCAGCTTGTTCTTTGTTTTGATTTGATTTTGATTTTGATCTTTTTGTTTTAATTTTGAACTTTTTCTTTTATTCTCATTTCCTCGACATTTATCTTCGGCTCTATTTTGATTCCAAAAGAGGGATATGAAAGAAAATTGAAACGAAGCTCAAACGGGTAAACAAAGGATGACACAATGTTTGGGTAAAAGAATAAAATGCCTTCATCATCTCAATCTTCAAGAATGCAATTACTAAACATGCAATAAATTCAACAAAGGATCAAATATCATACATAGTATCTTTTGACCGCATCAGCATTGATAGCCATTTCTGCCATTTTGCCTTCAATATCTGTCAAATATAAGGCTCCATTGGGCAACACTTTCTTCACAACAAAGGGACCTTTCTAGTTAGGGGAGAACTTGCCTTTCGCTTCAACCTGGTGAGGAAGGATACGTCTCAATACCAACTGACCAACTTCAAAATTCCTGGGACGGACCTTTTTGCTTTACGCTCGAGCCATCCTTCTCTAATACAACTGGCCATGACACACAGACGTTAGCCTTTTTTCCTCAATCAAACTCAAATGTTCCAGTCGATTTTTTACCCATTCGTCATCATCAATCTTCGCTTCTACAATGATTCGAAGAGAGGGAATTTCGAATTCTGCAGGGATGACTGCTTCTGTCCCATACACCAATAAATATGGAGTTGCTCCCATTGAAGTGCGAACGGTGGTGCGATAACCTAGCAATGCAAACGACAACTTTTCATGCCACTGTCTAGATCCTTGTACCATCTTTTGCAGTATCTTTTTTATATTCTTATTGGCGGCTTCTACAACACCATTGGCCTTTGGGTGATATGGAGTCGAATTTTGATGTGCGATCTTAAACTGTTGACATACTTCTTGCATCAAATGACTATTGAGATTGGCAGCATTGTCTGTAATGATCATCTTAGGAATTCCAAATCTGCAAATGATATTGGCATGAACAAAATCTACCACTGCTTTCTTCGTCACTGACTTGAAAGTTACTGCTTCTACCCACTTTGTGAAGTAGTCAATGGCTATCAAAATAAATCTGTGCCCATTTGATGCCTTCGGCTCAATCGGTCCAATCACATCCATTCCCCAAGCCACGAACGACCATGGAGCGGCCATTGCATGTAACTCAATAGGAGAAGAATGTATCAGATCACCGTGTACCTGACATTGATAACACTTTCGAACAAATTGAATAGAATCCCTTTCTATAGTAAGCCAGTAATAACCTGGTCGAAGAATCTTCTTTGACAAGACATGACCGTTCATATGCGACCCGCATACTCCGGAGTGTATTTCAACCATGATTGTCGAGGCTTCTTTTGCATCTACACACCTTAAAAGTCCCAGATCTGGGGTCCTCTTATACAAGATTCCCCCACTTAAGAAAAATCCACTAGCTAAACGCCTAATAATCCTCTTTTGATCGTTGGTGGCATATGCTGGGTATTCTCCTGACTGAATGTACTGCTTGATATCCAAGAACCAAGGTTCTCCATCGAGCTCTTCTTCAATCGCATTACAGTAAGCATGCTGATCACGACTCTGTATATGTACTGGATCGATGTAGGCTTTATCAGAATGTTGGAGCATTGAAGACAGAGTGGCTAAAGCATCAGCAATTCCATTGTGAATCCTTGGAATATGCCTAAAATTTACTAACACAAATCGTTGACATAGCTCCTGCAAGCATTGTCGATATGGAATGAGCTTCAAATCTCGCATCTCCCAATCACCTTGAATTTGATGGACGAGCAAATCTGAATCTCCCAACACCAATAATTCTTGGACTGCCATATCAACAGCTGACCTCAAACCAAGAATGCAGGCTTCATACTCTTCCATATTGTTAGTACAGTAGAATTGAAGTTGTGCTATTACAGGGAAATGTTGTCCCGATTTAGAGATAAGAACCGCACCTATTCCAACTCCTTTCATATTGACAGCTCTATCGAAGAATAACCTCCAACCTGGATCAGCATCTATAACGACTTCATCGATACATGACACTTCTTCATCAGGAAAATATGTCTTTAATGGCTCGTACTCTTCATTGATGGGATTCTCAGCAAGATGATCTGCCAAGGCTTGGGCTTTTATGGCTGTTTGAGTCACATATACAATGTCGAACTCGGTAAACAATATTTGCCACTTTGCCAATCGACCCGTCGGCATAGGCTTTCGAAAGATATACTTTAAAGGATCCATGCGTGAGATGAGATAAGTAATATAGGATGAGAGATAATGCTTCAACTTCTGTGCTACCCAAGCTAGGGCAAAACACGTCCTTTCAAGAAGAGTATACCTGGCCTCATATGCGGTGAACTTCTTGCTAAGATAATAAATAGCCTACTCCTTTTTTCCTGTGATATCATGTTGACCCAGGAAACAACTAAAAGAATTGTCCATAACTGATAAATATAAGATCAAAGGCCTACCAGGCTCCGGGGGTACCAGCACGGGCGGATTTGACAAATATCTTTTGATTTAGTCAAATGCTTCCTGACATTCTTCAGTCCATTTTACTGCAGCACTCTTTTTCAGCAACTTGAATATGGGCTCACAGGTGGTTGTGAGTTGAGCAATAAACCTGCTAATGTAGTTCAGTCTACCAAGCAAACTCATCACCTCCATTCTATTCTTGGCTGAATGACTTTGATTTTTGAGGGATCCAATTCAATTCCCCGACGGCTAACTACAAACCCCAACAGCTTTCCAAATGGAACTCCAAATACACATTTTGCCGGGTTGAGTTTGAGATTATACCTGCGAAGCCTTTCAAAGAACTTTCTTAAATCTTTTACATGGTCGGCTTGACTTTTTGACTTAATAATCACATCATCCACGTAGACCTCAATCTCCTTATGC
Source organism: Capsicum annuum (assembly GCF_002878395.1). NCBI lineage: Eukaryota > Viridiplantae > Streptophyta > Magnoliopsida > Solanales > Solanaceae > Capsicum > Capsicum annuum. The sequence continues at coordinate 184,969 of NW_025892062.1, read as the reverse complement.
ATCATGTCATGAAACATAGTGGTCATGGCTCTCATATATGTTGCTCCAGCATTCTTCAAACCGAACGGCATCACTCGATAACAATTAGTTCCCCATGGTGTACTAAAAAACGTCTTCTCTGCGTCTTCATCATCCATAATGATCTGGTGATATCCGGCATAGCAATCCACAAAAGAGACAACCTCATGTTTAGCACAGTTGTCTAATAAAATGTGGATGTTGGGCAGTGAAAAATCATCTTTCGGACTGGCTCTGTTCAAATCACGGTAATTAACACACACTCAAATTTTGCCATCTTTCTTTGGTACGGGAACAACATTAGCTAACCACATGGGGTAACGAGCCACTCGAATTACTTTGGCTTCAAGTTGTTTCACGATTTCCTCTTTGATTTTAACACTTACATCAGTTTTAAACTTCCTCAACTTCTGTTTGACAGGAGGGAACGTGGGATCAGTTGGTAATTTGTGAGCCACTAATTCAGTGCTTAAACCAGGCATATCATCATAAGACCATGCAAAAACATCCTTATAATCAATTAATACTTCAATCATTCCATCTTTTAGCTGTGGCAAAGCATGTACATTGATTTTAGTTTCCCTAACATCTTCTTGATCCCCTAGATTTATTGGCTCAGTCTCATTCAAATTAGGATTCAGTTTGTCTTCAAGTTGTTCCAACTCTTTGGTTATTTCTTCTAGTGCTTATTTTTCATCATATTCCCCATCCTGCTCCATTACATCTGTATTAGTTTGGATTTTAAGATCAGGCTAAAAATTCCACATGCATGTCATGTCATTAGAATCAGCATAAAGAGAATCGTGTAAGAAAGAAAACAAAACATATTAGACACGAAACAAAAGGGACATTGTATTTCATTAAATAAAAGATAGAAGGGTTTAAACATAGATGCCAACATAACATGAACAGACTAAAATCTGAATTACAACCCTGAAATAACTCGGATAAACAGAAAAAAACAAAATAAACTACCAAAACTCCCTCCTGATGGGGAGAAGAGTGACTTCCCAATTATTGAACCGAATAGCTGGACCTATGAATTGCACGTCTGCCATACTGGTAACTTCTCCTGCTTCAACCATATCAACTTCAATAAAAAGGTTCTGGAAGTCATCAACCAATTCAACTTCAAATTCCACATGCTTCGCGACATCGCTCTTAACAAATGATTCACTGAGTAGTGGCATTGGGCGAGGGAGTGACCATGTTTCCTTTTTCCTTCCCTTGGCTTTCTTCAGATCTTCAGCCGTAGGCTCAAATCCCAGACCAAACGTGACCACGTTCTCACTCGAACATATAGGATGAACTATACCGTGCAGAGACGTTCCCAAACCCTTTCCTGGCTCAAATTCGTATATCCAAAGTTCACTCACCATCATGATAGAAGCAGAAGACAATTGCGGTCCCGGTATAGCCTGCCATTCAGGGATACGACTTACTGGCACTGTATCAAAAATTTGATAGATGAATATCTCCTCTACGTTATTTGCTTTAATAAGAGACAAGGGAGAATCTTCGTAGGCTGACAAATCTCCTTCACCATGAATAACTACTTCTTGCCTGTCATGCTCAAACTTGATCATTTGGTGCAGTGTAGATGCAACCTCCTTGGCCTTGTGGATCCATGGCCTTCCCAACAACAGATTGTAAGAGTCTACATTCAATACTTGAAACTCTATGGCGAACTCAACAGGCCCTATGGTCAACATTAGTTCTATTTCGCCAATGGAATTTGATTTTGCACCATCGAAAGCCCTAACACATACATTGTTGGGCCTGATCCTGTTAGCACCAATATTCAACTTTTGCAAATTAGAAATAGGGCAAATATTTGCACCTGAACCTCCATCAATCATAACATGAGTGACGTAGAAATCTTCACACTTCACTGTAATGTAAAGGCCCCGGTTATGCCCTGTACCTTCAACAGGCAATTCATCATCAGAAAAGCTGATCCGATTGACCTCAAAGATTTTTCCAACCATTTTCTCAAGTTGGTTGATTGTAATTTCCCTTGGAACATATGCTTCATTTAATACCTTCAGTAAAACATCACGATGCTCCTTGGAGTGCAACAACAAAGATAAAAGGGAAATTTGAGCAGAAGTTTTCTTCAACTGGTCTAATATTGAATACTCTGGCACCTTCATCTTTTTCAAAAATTCTTTAGCTTCCTATTCAGTGATAGGCTTTTTGATAGACGACGGTCCACTCACCGTTGGCTTGGACTTTCTTAAGATTTCAGGCACGAAGCATCTTCCTGACCTAGTCAAACCTCCTACCTCATCTACATCTTCCACAACTTTTTTCCCGTGATAGGTCATCACAGTCCGCCCATAGTTCCAGGGAATCCTTTTTGTATCAACTATCGGAGGTTGGGTCACCGGTTTGAGGACAATAGGCGCTGCCAGTGCTCCTTTCATCGTCAAAATGGGCTGACTCAGAGCTCCCACCATTGTCAACTTGGGTTTATCCTAGCTTGAATCAACATGCCTTCTGGCGCCTTGTTCTGTGATCAGGGGTTTCTTTGTGCTTTCTTGGGCTTTATCTTCTCTCATTCCTTCCCGGTTTAATGACATTTCTTTTAAAGACTCCGCTACATTCACCAATTTTTATTTAGTGGTCTGTATCTTGACAATAGTCTTATAGTCTCTCGAAGATTCTTTTCCGTCATATATCAATTCTAGCATATTGGCTTCAGCATAGGTTGGCAGCGAATTCTGATTAATGTTTGGACCTTCTGAGGCCTGGACCAGCATCTGTTTTATGTCAATTAAATCTTGGACAACTCTTTTTAAATACCAGCATTTCTCGATATCATGGCCTGGCATATCAGAATAGTACGCACACCTTAAAGAATAATAGAGATTCCTCGGCAGTGGATTTGAAAGCCTTCCTTGAATTGGGCTTAAACCCTTCAACTTTCTCAACCTATCAAACAAGCTAGCATACGACTCTCCAAGAGGTGTGAATTGATTTTTGACCGCCTTCTCCTTCTTATACTCGGGCCTAGGCTGAAAACTGGGTCTGGAGGGGTTTTGGTAATTTAGTGGAGCGAATGGGCGATTTTGTGGAGCTTGTGCACGCCATTGCGGGTAAGAAAGGGTTTGGGCATATGGCTGCGCGCTATATACTGGGTACGGTGGTGGTGGAATGGAATATAAAGGGTATTGTGGAGGGTAGTAATGGTGGGGAGGAATATATGGAGCTTGGGTGTAGACTTGGGCTTAGGCTTGGGGATAGGGGCGAGGTGGTCTTTTGGGATAGGAATGGGTTCTAGCTATGACAGTCGCCACATCCTCTTTCTTCTTTCTACCTCCAAATGCGCCAGATCCACCTTGAATCACTTGTGTGGTGGCTTTTAATGTGGAAAAACTCACTATTCGATGGGTCTTAATTCCATCCTCTCTCATCTCCCCCATTTTGAGGACTTCCATAAAAGACTTTTCCATTGCCGAAAGTAAATGTTGAAAATAGGTCTCATCCTGTGCCTGAATAAAAAATTCTACCAACTTACTTTCTTTCATTGGAGGCTTTACCCTAGCGGCCTGTTCACGCCACCTTATCGCATATTCTCTAAAACCTTCAGTGCTCTTTTTCTTCATATTGACCAGGGATTTTTCGTCTGAAATCAAGTCGATGTTGTACTGAAAATATTGAATAAATTCAGAAGCCAAATCATCCCAGCTGTTCCATTTATCGATATCTCGATCGATAAACCATTCTGAGGCCAAATCTGAAAGACTCTCGCCAAAGAAGGCCATGAGCAATTCTTCCTTTCCTCCTGCAGCCCTCAACTGGTTGTAATAACGTCTTAAGTGTGCCACGGGATCGCCGTGTCCTGCATACTTCTCGAACTTAGGCATCTTAAAATCGGGGGAAAGATTGATGTCTGGGAACATGCACAGATCTTTATAAGAAACACTCCTGTAATCTCCGATCCCTTGCATATTTCTCATAGCTTGCTCCAAACTCTTCAGTTTTGGGGCTATGATATCCTGTTCCTCTGCTGCGACAGGTTTCTCCGTATCAAATAGAAATGCAGGCGGTTGAGTGTACCCATACGGTTCATTGATTTGCAAGGTAGGCTCCGGGGCATAATACTGGATATCTGACACCTTCAGTACTGGCTCACTAGCAGACCTAGGAAGCCTCATTGTGGGACGCGCAACATATATGGGAGTTTCATGTGGTGGCGGAGCCACGAACATCGGTGTGATCGGTGAAGCTGGCTGAGCAGCTGGTTTTGATTGGGGAGCTGCCAAGGGCACACCAGAACTACCAGGATGATAATGTCGCGGAGTGAATCCTGGCGAGTGCTCAGCTGACTCAGTAGGAGCAGAAAATTGCGCTTGAGAGAGCGGTGGGCAATTAGAGACATTTCTAAAACCTTCAGGGAGTGGAGGAGGAGGCATTCCGCTGGCCCATGCCTGGTGCAAATCTATCAATTGTTGTCTGAGCCTTACTACCTCATCATTGTGTTCAGAACTTTCTTCCCTGTGATCCTGATCTGGGTCAATGAGCGAATTTTCAATCTCTCTGCTAGCCATGACGAGCTTTGCTTTGGATCTGGTGAAGTATGGGTGACTAGCTAGAGTGCTGCAAACCTACCACTTTTATCTGAAAGAACATGCTCATCAAAGACGACATCCGTTAGGATTAGGGCACACAACAAACATGGGAATCACATTGGCAAAATTGTCCTAAATTCATGTTCATTTCTACCAGCTTTTGAGGGTAGCGAGGTCATTTTAACATCATCCTGATTTTTGTCTACACTTATTTTCTACACTTATTATTATTATTTTTTCGTATCAATCTCTGCTCTTTTCTTTCTCTCGTTATCTATCTTCATTTTATCATTCTTTATGGCTTTTGTTTTTCTTTAAAAGAGGAAAAATAATGAAAAACAACAAAACAAAATGATTAGATCGAACCCAAAAGTAGGTTGCCTACGTATCATGTTGTACATGGATCAGATCTTGTGTAGTTCGGGCAGCATGTACATAAACATCACCCACTTTTTTTTTTTTGCGAAAACAAAAAATAAAAAAACCAAGGAAAGAAGTAACATCAAAACATTTTGAAGAAAGAAAACAACAAAAACGTAAAAAAGTTTGGGACCATTTTAAAACTGAACAACAAATACAAAACAAAATTCTAGACCCCTAAGACGACATACGTGAAAGTACTAATAAAGACCCTAATACCAAAAACAAGTTGACTTCGACCTAAATCAGACACCACCCTACAATGATAGACACATAAAAGACTCAAACTGAATAAAGACAGAAAGTGCTCTTTCAGATTGGTGCTCTGCATGATGACCCTGGCTGATATGGACCTGCCTCTGAAGTTCTCTTTCTCCCATTTAAACTTTGTAGCATATCCTGTAAAGACACCTCGATACCAGGGAAGAAGCTTCGGGCCCGTATTCCTGCTTCATGAGGAGTGCACTTGGAAAGATTATTCTGACACCTTTCTACCATCTTGAACAAATCTGCTAGCTGAACCCTCAGTGTTTCCACTTTGGACCCTACACTTTCATCTTGATGATTGTCTACTATGCATTCTTCCTGTATTCTTCCTCTAAGCTGCGCTGGTAAGGGTTGACTGATACCCCGAGGGATAGATTAAAGCCAGACCTCATATCCCTGAGTGTGGCCCGAATTATCCAAACTTTCTTTAAGTGTGTCCGCACCTAGCTTTGTTGCATGCTTACAAAACTGCTCATACCTGCTCTCACCTAAGGCTTGGTCCTTAAAGTACTCAACATCCTTCAGAAGATCCACTGCTGGTGGTACGTCCTGTAGCCTACCTAAATGGCGTATTACCCTATAAGGATTGTATGGTCTAGTGCAATTAAGCCCTAACATAACTAAAGGAAACTGCGTCTAACAACCCAACAATACTATCTTTGTTCGAAGCCAAAGATAAGTCCACAAAATGTTATCCCCGGTTCTTGATTCAAGAAATTCAATCCAAGCCTTGACTCCCACGGGTAACGAGAATTTATCCAAACACAACCTGGAGTCCATGGCTTTCACTTGATTGGGAATACAACGATCTAGCACGTCTGATCTAACTAAAGAAGGCGCATGCAAATGCTATATCAACCATAACTGCAATATCAAGTTACTGCCCTAAAAAAATCTCCTTCCCCCTTTCACTTCGATTAAAGCCTTATATATTTCTGTTAAGATCATGGGTATGAGAGTGAACTTGCCCTTTTGATTAATGCCCTTGTCGTTTCGATCCTTATGAAATAGGGCCATCACCACAGATTGAAAACAGGTATTAATACGTTTTTCTTCTAGTGCAAACACTAAAGTACCTAACAAAGCGAGGGTGAAGACTTCAAGACGCTTTTTCTCCCACTTCTCCTTAGTCACATGAAATTCATCCCAAAAGCAATCAAAACTTTCCGAGGTCCTGAATCTGTCGAACAAAAAATCTAGAGAAACCCACGAGTCACTTAAACAAACCAAATGGATACCCTTAATTTTTAAACCACAAGACTGTAAAAATCTCACGCTAGTATGATTTCGCGCTCGGATCATATCCTTCTCGATATAGGACAAATGCAACAAACTGGATATTTCTGCCAAAGTAAGAGTCATTTCACATTTCCCAAACCTGAACACCAAACTACTTGGATCCCAAAAGGTCAACAAAGCCTCTATTAAATCTGGACGAGGGGTAACATGCAGAAGTTCCGTATGATCACCTAATATTTTAACCAGTTTCTGTTGATCAACATAGTTAAACATTTTCCACCATTTGATTAACTTTTTGGGCACCTTGACAACCATAAGAACTTTAGACTTGGTGGACAAATCCATCCTGTAATAACACATAAGACGTTATCTCAAAAATTCGACTAGAGCAGAAGATTCCTAACCCTTGGGATTTTTGACGTAACATATGTCGATGGGACAAACCACATCCATGACTCCAATTTTTCGAACAGAAGTACTGAGCGAAATCAGTCTACTTGGCAAACAACTCTAGATTACGGGGTGAGAGACCTAGGCTAATACTAAGACAAAGGCCGACACAAAATTTACTGGACCCATCGAGGGTTGCCTACATATCCCAACCCGAGGGAAGGGAATCAGGTATGCGTAGTTCATTAAGATTGGACAATTAACAATTAACTAATGAATTGGCCCTAACTAAGAGACACAATCAAAACAAACTAATAAAAACTTTTTGGATTTTCAACTAGACACTTCAACTAAAACTGACACCACTAATTATGTAAAAAAATCTTTTTGGTATTTCATTTTTGACAAATAAGTAGAAAAGGCAAACAAAACCCTTTTTTTTTTCATTTTTTTTCATATTTTTTTTTTGAATTTACGGTACTTTGAGAAGACAAATACAAAATGTAAAAACAATCTTTTGTGAGTTTTTGGATTGCGAAAAACAAAAGCCATAACGAATTCTAAAATAAACTACGACATTCCTTTTTTTTTTTTCATTCCTTTCGACTCACTTTTCTATATATTTTTTTTCTTTTTCGTTTTTCCTACACACCTTACTCCTAACAACAATTTTTTTTTTCAAAAATCAGTCCGTCAAATGACCATGTTACCCTTAAAAATGTAACAGTTAGCTCGTAGGGATGCTTTAGAGGAGAGTCTCCTACAAAGGGCCATGTGGATCCCGCTAGGTCTCCGTATGATGCACATAAGCATGACCTAAAGGCTGACCTACGTTGTGGTTTACTAACAAGGCTGTTCGGGGGAGCATATGGTCGATAGTGGCTGCTTTGATTTCGACCTACTCCATAACACCGACGGCTCCCCCCCTAAAATAAGGGTGACTCAAACTAGAGGTCGTGTACAACATGTGTACTATGGACTTGTTGCAGAAAGAAGGTCGGGGGGTGGACTCATGATGACAGATATAAAACGGTAACACATATGATAAATAATATAAACAAAGATCACGAAAAATCACAAAAAGTGAAAATAACACAAACAATAACCACAAACAATGTTTATACACTCGTAATGCCAAACAAAGCCGATATAACTCTAAAAAATAGCTCGAATTCTGAAAACTTATCATAGTTCCCTAGCAGAGTCGCCAGAACCTGTCACACCCCTTTTTTACGTACTCCAAAAAATGTGTATTTTAAGAGTCGAAAGAGTTTTATTATTTAAGTGACGAGAAGTGAAAGTTTGTTTCGGAAAAGGATTATTTACATTTTGTATTCAGAGTCGCCACTTGGCATAATCCGGTGTGCCAAGTCACCTTTGGAAAATCTTTTTCGAAACCATTTGACTCTTAAACCGGTTTGCGAACAGAGATTCCAGCTAAGGAATTCTGTTGACCGAGGGGAAGGTGTTAGGCACCCCTCGATCCCGTGGTTCGACCACGGTCGCTTGGTGGAGTGTATCGACTATTTTGGCATTATGAAATGTATAAACCACACAAAAGAACACAAAATAATCAAACAATAAACAAAACAAAACAGTCCAAAAAACGTAAAAGTCCAGTCCAATTATACAGTCCGAAAAATAGAAAAAATATGAAAATATAAATCCTAGTCTAAACTAAATCTAGACTAAGCTCCAATGCCTTACCCGATGCCATGGGCCTTCATCACGATTATTTTCCACCAACATGATACGTCGGGGCATTTCCCGGTGAATAAATACAAATGATCTCAAGGCATTCCACGGCTAAATAAATACATCTGAATTTAAACACGATAATCTAGAAAAAGAGACATTCATACGCACATTCCAACATCCCACGAAACACTTATTCCTAAATTTCGCCTACCAGCCTACATTTGCCTACCCGCTCAACTTACCATGATACTATCACGAAATTGATAATTGAAAGTGAAAGTAACAATAACGACGAATCAAAACAAACAACAAATCAAAATTAATCCTAATTCACTTTAACAATTTTTTAACTCGCGCCCCGAATTCCCTTTAAACCACATGATTAGTGCATGCTTCAATTTTCCAATCACATCATAATCCGAAACCAACATCAAACACAACACAAACAACGAAGATTCAAACCAAACACACAACAAATAAATCATCCACACCCACAACATCAATAAAAAGTCAAATAAATTAAAGATTCGATTAGAAGAAATGGACCTCGATGAAATTAATCCTTGTCGATAATAAAGAAATTCGAAGACCAAATTACTAGATCGGAGAACCTTACAACGAACAACTCCAAACTCGATATTGAATTCAACCGGATAGATCGGAAAACCATGACAAAACCTCACGATGAATAACCCATAAATCCGAATAAACTTCAAAAAACAACCCAAGATCCCGGATTCGAAACCCCAAACCAACGATTTCCAACTAACCTTGCATGAACCAAACCAACTCGGATGGATTTAAAACCTTAAAAAATAAGAAATATCAAATGAATCGAGACTGAAATTATGAAAAATTGAGAAGACCCATACGCGAAATTTCATCAGAATCGGTGGAAAAAGAACTGAGAGGCGCGAATAGAGGGAGCTGCGGCTGTAGCAGCATTATCGCCGCCGTCATTGGTCAGACGGCGGGGTCGCCGATGGGAAGAACTGCGGCCGGAGCTGGCCGACGCACCTCAGCCAGAGCAGCGATTGCTGGCGGTGGAGCAGCAGCTGACTTGGCTTTCTTCTCGAGCGGCATGGGGTTTTGTTGGTGACGGCGGCGGCAGATCTAGGCGGTGATGAGAGAACGGCGGCGACGGTGTCGTGGGTTAAGGCTTTGACTGCGTTATTGCCGGAGTGGGAGAGAGGAGGAAGCTGTAGCCGGAGATGGCGGTGGTTCCGTTGGGCGTCGCCGGCCGGCGGCGAAGTGGCAGTGGAAGTTCAATTTCTTAAGAGAGGAAAAGAGAGAGTAGAGTGTAGAGAGAGAAAATGCTGATTTTTTTTCTTTCTTGTTACCCTTCATTTTTTGTGTGTATGTGGGTATATATATTTGTCTATCCTTTTTGGGTCCTTTCTTCTTGGACAAGAAAAAAAGAGGGGGCGTGACGTGGGGTAGGGTATGGGGTATGGGGTAGTGATACGTTTTTCAAAATTGATAGGAGGGGTGGTTAATTTTATTACAAAAGAATATTTGGGGATTAGGTTTGTTAGTGGGTTTTGTATTTTTGCATTTTTATGGGATATAATCATACAGGTGAAGGCACGTGGTAAAACAAGGGATAAAAATGTGTAATTTGGGTCTTCGGGAGGGACAGAATTAGGTGTCTACAGTCACCCCTGCCCAAAAGGCGGCGTTATACTTTAAGAGATTTCACACCTTATATGTGCCAGTCAGTCTTTTCATCTACTAATCTGAGACTTTTGTTCGCATACTCAACTATGTCCCTCACGAACTAAGTTTCACGTTGCCTATCACCACAATCCACGGGTCACTGAGATTCACTATGTACCACCCATATTGTCTGAGTATTTTTATGGCAATCGAATTAAGTCTGCAACTAGATTCTTCATGTGTGTATCTCCAAGCTTGTAAGGGTAACCAAACCGATCCCCACACCCCCATCATTTCACCACAATAACCATACTCATCTCACCAGACCTTGGCGTTGGATACTAGTTGTCGGGCTCAATCAGCCCTAAGATACTCTTAAATGGTGTGATATAGTGCACTTTGGGCAAATCCTAGATGATTTTTTCCCTAAAAGTCTCATATCATTAAGAGATCCTACATAGTATAATTTTTGGACAATTTTCCCGAAAATGGTCTCTTATCGTATCATAAACGGGGAACCCCTAATTCCGACCCAGAGTATACATATAGTATAATTTTAGAGAGAATCTGGGAGTCGGGAATCAATTGATACCTTTTGGATAAGGATTTGGCTGGTCCCTCGATTCTCCGTCACACGAATTATCTTAAATATAATAATCTAAAAACAATATAATGATATATGTTTCCTCTATAAATAGTTCCTTATAACAAGCTTATTTTCACACCAACCAAAAAACAAGAACAACTATATCTCTCTCAATGGCAATGAAAGTTGTTGTAGTGTTGTTCATTGCACTGCTTCTGATGACAGAGCACAATGCTATGGCTAGTACATTAACATGTCTGATAGGATGTACAGTTATGGATAATTCCCCTCCAGAAAAGTTTCTTAAGTGCATGGTTGGTTGTGGTACACCATGTTCGATACAATGTGCAGTTGACAACAAAAAACCTGAGGACTTAGCTAAGTGCCTCTTGGGATGTGGTACACCATGTCCGGCAAAATGTGTAATGGATTCCAAAAACTGTTCCGTCCTTTGGTTGGTGCCTCATTGGTTGCTTTTCGCCATTTGTAAATGAGGAGATTGAAACTCCAAATCGTAGTACTGCTGTTTGTACTGTTGGATGTTATCTTTCAGTTTGTTCTGAATTTCTCAATGGTAACTCACTAACACCTTTTGGCTTTCTAGCCACTTGCATGCATTCGGTGTTTTTATTTTATCTTCTATCATGCACGGATGATTCAATGAAATTAATGCCCTAAAATAAAATATCTATATAAGAAGCTTGCTATCTCCTTAACAGTCCCGAAACATCTTACCATATTTACTTATTCTTCTTTACTTTAAATTAATTACATAATATTCCACTTCTTAACAATAACCCTCAGATACATGCGATATATATACCATGTATCTGGATGTCTTAACATGCACATTTGCATATATCTGGAAGGTTACTTGTCTACAATGTATCCACAACAACACAATGTATCAGTGTCGTTGTTAATAATACATTATGTAATAGTGAAAAGTTATGGGAGAGGGAGTAATTAGTTTCTATAGTAATGTGATGTATGTTGTTTACTCTTTAGTTTATCTTCTATGATTTATAAACAGGGAAGCTCAATAAAATTAATGAGCCTGTGTATAAACAAGGTCTACTCATTAATTTTTCTGGTTAATTTTGCAAATGAGGAGATGTTTGGAGCTTGCATGAAGAGCTGTGGTAGCAACCATTGCGCCCTCGGTGGCAATCATATTGCTCTAGAGAAAGCTTAAGAAGAAATACTAATTTGCTCTAAGAAATAGTGGCCACAAAGTATGTGTCTTATGACACTATTTATGTACTAAGCTACTAAATACTTTTGTGGTTGTAATTCTCTAAATTACGTATTTGTGTTGTGTGTTGAATTTGTGATTTTCTGTATTTGTGTTGTCAGTTGTGCACCGAATAAAACTCCAGTTCTTCCTGTTAATGCACTAGAGAAGTGTTAATTACTTCCTTTTTGTTTAGTCAATATCCATGACATTAATTTAACAAGCTTTTTATGCAAACAAAATCGTATCCGATTGTTATGTGTTGAATAGAAGTTTAGTGCTATGTCGTTGTTATGGAAAGGAAACACAAATCTACAATCTTTATCTCTATCTCTATTATATTAAAAGTGAGAAGTGACTTATAATTTTTGTCTTTTTTACCCTTCATAAGGAGTCTTTCCTTTAAACAAAATCGTCCTTTTGCAAAGTCCTATATTAAATTTTTATATTTAATTTATAATACTAAACAAACTGAAAGTGGCAGAATTTTCTTGATATAAATTGAAAGTGTATGAAATTTAGTACGTACTCCTAAACCTAAATGGAGTTAAGGAAATTTAGTTAACAAAATAAACAAATTCTATAAATTTGGAAAACTTTCCAACGTGGAATGAGAAAGTGCAGAAAACTGACATTCAAAGAAATTGAATGATCAAAAATATGAATTTAAGGAAAATAATTATATTTAGGACTTTTAATAATTTTCTTGATATAAATGGAAAGCGCATGAAATTTAGTACGTACTCTAAACGTAAATGGAGTTAAGAAATTTAGTTAACAAAATAAACAAATTCTATAAATTTGGAAAACTTTCCAACGTGGAATGAGAAATTGCAGAAACCTGACATTCAAAGGAATTAAATGATCAAAAACATGAATTTAAGGAAAATAATTATATTTAGGACTTTTAATATTATAATTCTAGAATATTTAGGAAGAAAAATTCTCACCTCTTACAAATAAGTAAATATTTAATAGTTATAACTTGAATTAGCATGTTTATGAACTGATGGTAATATAATATTTATTTCCATTGTTGAACCCAAAAATGGCAAATTGACATAATTATTTTCCAAAGTCCTATACATGTCAAAATTCTTCTCTAATTAAATTTGGACAATCCTATATTTAACCCCAAAAAAGTTCTTTCTATCTATGACCTATATCTATATCTATAATTTATAATATATTAACAGTGTAAAGACCCTTAGGAAAAAGATTTGAGTTTTTTTCCCTTTATTAATAGGTCTTTCTTTAAACAAAACAGTCTTTTCACTATTTTCTTCAATTTATTATTTAATTATTTATATTATATTAACTAGACAACTAAAATATATGGAAGGAGAATCAATTAATATTTTTCTTTGTACTGATCAATTAAAAAATATTTCTAATATAAGATAGAAAAATACTCCTAAAATAGGACTCTATTAAATAAATACTTCTATAAATATTGAGATGCACGTTAAATTAGAGAAGAAATCGATTTACTTATTGAAAAAATATGATTGATGCAAATTTAACTTGATTCGATTGCATGTCTAGATTAGTGGATGCTTAATTTTTTAACCCTCCACTTCTTCAATGTTTTTGTCACCATAATAGAATTCAACGTGTGGTATATATATCTTCTTTGTTTTCATTCAAGTCATTCTTTAGGGTTAAAATTTTCGCTCAAACAAGAATTATTTTTATCAATACTGAAGTTTTGTGATCACTATTGTATTATTTTACTATAGTTTATAGGCCGTTGATAAATTTACAGGTGGTAGATAAATGTCGATCGGCTTTGAGAAATTTTTTTAGGTAAAGATTAGGTTTAATTATATTATTATTATATCTCTATTTTTTTTGTGTGTTAATGTTAAGTTTAGTTATATTATTTTGATATCTCTATTATCATATTATTTTATTATAGTTTACAGGTGATAGATGAGTGTTGGTTGACTTTGAAAATTTTTTAGTATAAATGTTAGATTTAATTATATTATTTTGGTGTCTATATCATCGTATTTTTTTGTTGTAGTTTACAGGTAGCAGATGAATATCAATCAGCTTTAATAGTTTTTTGATAAAAGTTAGGTTTAATTAATTAAGTTCTCCAAAAGATGTTGAATTAAATTATTGCATCTATCCTTATTATTTAAATAAATATCCTTTTTAGAGTAACGTTTGAATTCAATAAAGTGAGGTATACGCGCGAGACGCGTACACCTAAACTAGTATATTAAAATGAAAGAATTAATTTGAACTTTTTACCCTTTATTAAAATTGAATAGATAAAATGATCTTTCACATTCTTAATTAATTATTTTATTATATTAATAATATTGATTCCTAAAATATATAAAACCAAAAATTTCTAAAATATATTATGATAAAATAAAATATAATATCAATAAACTACTAAAATATATGATAATTCCCCCCAACCACCAAAAGAAAAAAATTATTTACGTAAAGTAGGGAAAGAGTACAAGTCACTTTATAACTCTAACTAATATTATGATCCAAAAAGAAAAGGAAATTAAATTCTACCCTAAATAATCTGTTTAACTAAAAATATAAAATAATACTTAAGTATTTAATAGCATAGTTGAGTCTTCCTCTTTCGCATAACTTTTTCCCATATTTAAAGAATCTCTAATTCTCTATCTTAAAAGAAAAGAATTTGAACTTCTATAATTTTTTTTTTTCATTCCTTTCACAATAAGGTGGTCTTGTAGAGGAGATTATTCTGTCAATATTACATGTTTCTTTATATCATTTCTATGTAGATTTAATTTATTACAAGTTATATTTTTATAATTTTCCTTTGTTATGGTCGTTCAAGATCTCTTTATTTCATTTCTTGATGATGTAAAGAAAATTTAAAGAATAAATATTTATATTATTCTTCATCTTTCTCTATTTTTCTATTAATAATGTATGCCTTTTCTTTTTCTTCTTTTCATATGTGTTGTAGGAATATGCAATTTCTTAGCGGTTTATATTTAGGTTATATTTTCTATGAATTTTGTACTGTTAGGCTATCACTTTATGATTTTTCTCTATGATTAATAATTAAAAATTCAAAAATATATGATAGTAGAAAATAATTTTTTTCTTTATTTTTTTGGCCGTTCAAGGTTTCTTTGTTCCTTGATAGTATAAATAAAAATTAATGAATACATATGTGTAGTATTCTTCATCTTTCTGTCACGACCCCAATTGCCATGAGTGGCACCCATACTAATCTTTTTGTGGGAGAACTATCTAAATTCAACCATTGCCCAATCACTTAGTCAATATTAAAACGGTATCATCATAATACCACCTTAGAACAATAATTTATAGATAATCATTAATAATGCGGAAATCAAATAAACTACTTACTGAAATTCCCAAGACTCGAAAGTCATCGTACAAAAACATCTGATCCTCATGTCTAAAAAGATATCCAAAAATAAAGTAAAGAAAGAATTGTTGAGATTAGGCTTAACAGATGATGGTTAGTTAGTTAATCTATGTGGTCAATTTCAAGTAGAATGTACAGTTGGCAAGGAATGTATAGCTGTCAAGGTAGTTAGTTATAGTCTACAACTAGAAGCAGTTAGTGGAGTAATTATTTAATGTGCGTATATAATGTTGTGTAACAGAACCAGAGAACTCATTCTTCTTTTCATCTAATAACAAAAATAGCTTTTTCAGTATTTCTCTCTCTAGATTGATCTCCATTGATGAACTTATGGAAACATTCATGAAGCTCTTAGCCTAGATTTCTACATGGTATAAGAGTCAGGTTAGATCTCGAGTGATCCATGCAAATTGCTTGTTTCAATTTCATAGAGAAATAATTAATTTGAAGCTCCCTAATCCATACAAAAATGGCGAGAACCAATATTGATGACAATCATCCTCTGTATCCTGGATCGATGAATACATCTAGTTCGATTTTTGTTCCGGTGAAGCTTACTGGTTCAGAAAACTATGGTTTATGGAGTCGATCAATACGCATTGCACTGTTGGGGAAAAGAAAGTTAGGGTTTGTGAATTGAGTGTGCACGAATGAGTCGTTCGAACCTGAATTACATGATCACTGGGAAACTTGTAACGCACTAGTGTTGTCGTGGATAATGAATACTGTTTTGCAAAAATTTTGACATTTGAAGAGTCTCTACTTAATTTATTTGAAAAGGAATTAAGAAAACCTTTATAAAGTACTTAAACAATTCAAAACAGGAAAAACATTTAAGTTAGAGATTCTAGGTAAGCGGTTCCTATTAATGTTTTAGGAGGGTGTTAGGGCTCCTAAAACGTCCTCTCTAACTTGCAGTTATCCGAAACGTTTGAAAATATCTTTTGACTAACTTCAAAAAAAGATTGATTGTTGAAAAGTGATTGACTTTAGAAAAAGACTTAGAAGTTTTGAAATCAGTTTTTTAGCAACTTAGTTAGGAGTTTAACTAGGTTCGTGAAAAAAAACATAAAGCAAATAAGTATAAAAAGAGGAAAAGAGAGAAATAAAGAGACTTCGGCCATTTAACCCAAATCGATAAACCCTGTCCTAATCTAGTTGGGCTTTTGGCCCATGACCTGTCCTATATTATTTTTTCAGGCTGTTGGTCCAAAATTTGCTCCACCTATAGTAAATTTACAACTTTGACTTTGAGGCCCAAATGAATGAATAAATAAGTATCTAAATAAACAAAGATATAAATAAATAAATAAAGGCAATAATGAATAAATAAAGAAAGAAAGAAAAAATAACTAGACTTTCAAGTCCCCTTTACCGCTTTAAAGGTGGGACTTTAACCCATCCTTCTTCTTTCTATTCCTTATATCCGACACACCATAGGATCAACATATAGGCTTCTTTCGAAGGACTCAATAGAGGAGGTAGGCCTTAATGGACCATGAGGAAAATGCGCAGAGAAATTGTGTCCATTGGACTTAACCACGAGGGGTTCCTCTCTCGGGGCAGCAAAACATGATTGCGAGCTGGCATTGGACTCCACGACAAATAGAAATCAACTTTATCAGCTTGAGAACCTCAGATTAACCAACCAATTTTCACAAAGAAGAAAAGAAAAGAAAAGAAAATTTTCTTACTTATAAGAAAAAAAACCCATAGCTCTTAGGATTTTTTCCTTTTTTTTTTCGACCAAACTTTCAACCCCCTTCACCTCAACAGTAGGTTTCTTATATAGAGGATGAATGGGGGAGTCCTTCTTAGCCTCGAACGATGTAGGAAAAAAGCAATTCAAGGGCAATTTGAGGAATTTTTTAGAAGGAAATTCAAAATTTTTTGAACCGAAGATAAGATTACCCCCAACAAATTGTACCCATTACGTTGTTTCTGATGAAATCCAAACATGAATCAGCCAATCGAAAACAAATCTGCCCAAGAACCAATGAGATATTTCCACCAATGTACGAATTCGTACAAATTACCCTGAGATTTGTGGAATTGGGACATTGGAGGGAGACACCTAAGTGCTTCAAGAAAATTTTTAGCTCTTTGATGGCGAGTAATTGCGGGTTCGAGTTAGTTTTTAAGGGTTGTTGTGGGTTTTTTACAGGTCGCCGTTGTGGGGTTCGGGGTCGCGGTCGGGTCAGAGTATTGGGTGCGTTAAGGGTTGTTGAAGTTGTTGATGCTGGCGTTGTTTTCTGATGTTGTACACTGATATTATATTAGGAAAAGGAGAAAGTCCTTGGATCGGACCGGGTCAAGGTATATTATGCTGGGGCGGTTGGGGTCAATTCTTTGGACCTGCTGACTGGTTTTAATTGTTGTTGGGCTTTTGGAGAAAGAAGGAAAAAGATGGGCTGATTGGGTTAAAAATTGGATTTTAATTGAAGTTATTTAATAAACTCAATTAAATTTAATTGTGGTTAAAATGGCCCAATTAGATTTAATTAGGTTACAAAAACTTAGTTAAATTAGAAAACTGGTAATCTTTGAAATTATTTAGAAAAAATAATTTCAGTTAGGCTAAAGGTTATAAAAATAATTTCAATTATGATCTAGCTCATTCTATTTAAATTTTGACCAAACTAAAAGTTAATTGGCCAATTGTATTGTAGTTGAGGCCAATTTAGTTTCAATTATGATAACCTTTAAATAGATTGGTTCAATTGAATTGAAATTCAATACGAATTAATACCTTGTTTAATCCTGAGCTTCTTGATTTGATAAAATCGACTAAGTATTTTCCATATAAATTATTCTCAATAATAAATCATATTTAAATCAAGATTTTAATCATTCAAATTTATTTTTTGAATAATTTTTAATTTAAAGTCTAATTTTTGATGAAAATATTTATTTAAATGACATCATTTATACAATCTCGTATATGTAAATCCGAAAATATATAATTATCTCTTAAATGATAAATTTCGCCGGAATAAATACTTTAAAATACATTTATTTAGAAAAAGTAATTATTGTGATTTTATTTGTAAATCGAAGAAACTCGAGATTAAACATAGTTGTGGAGAGCAAAAATTAGGTGTCAACAACTGCCCCCTCCCTTTGGGTAGGGTGGATGCAAGTAACCTTGGGCAAAGGGAGGTTGATGTTCCTAATTTTTGTTCAACGATAAATTCGAATCTGAAAGGTTAGTTTTCGCACGAATTTCATAGAGTTATGGCCGGACCTTGGTATCAGGTTTCCTACATATATCAAGTTATATGAGGATTCAGATATATGTAGGAAACCTGATACCAAGTTATCTCCACGTAAGTTGTTTCTTGAAGTTATCCTCTCATGTACCTGTTTGGAAGGAAATAACTTGCAATAACAGATACAATAAACCTTTTGATTTTTGCATAATTAGCTTGTTTGTCGATTGAATATGTCTTCAAGATGGGAAGGCCCCTTTTGGTCACAAACGATACTTTATGTAGAACTGTCTCTACAATCGTGCAATCTTACATTGACGCGGTAACCCTTGGTCACCTATAATGCTTTTTGTATGATAACCTCCCTAGTTATTGCCAATGGTTCTTTGTATATGACATCGGGTAAGTCTTGCACATCTTTTGTATTGATACGACTTGTAGATTTCCTTTGAATTGTCAATCTTTGGATAATCTCGCGCGTTATTGATGTTGGATATGAGATGACTTATAGATATCCTTTGAAATGCTAGATTTTAGGTGATCCTGCATATTATCCGACCTTGGATAAGAGATAACTTACAGATATCCCTCCAATTGATAGCTCTCTAATCTTTCTACACATCATCCGACCTTGGATACAATATGACTTACAAATATGTCTCAAATTGATAGTCTTTTGGTAATCCTACACATAATCGATCTTGGATGTGACGTGGCTTATAGAGAACCCTTGGACTTATCAGTTTGATAATCTTGCATATTCTCCGATAAGAATTTAGTTGCGACTTATGAATAACCTTCGGACTATCAATTTTTGGGTAACCTTGCACACTATCTGGTTAGGATGTTGTTGTGACTTACGGATGACCTATGGGCTATCAACTCAGAGGTAGTCTTGCACACTATCTTATTTCAAATAATATGACTTATAGATGATCCTTAAAATGTCAATTTCAAGGAAATCTCATATATCATTCGCTTTCAGATGGCGACTTAAAGACGTCCCTTTGAATCATATGTTTTTTATGTATTCAAATTCTTATTCATAACATGATGAGATATTCTTGATGTCAGCGTATGTTATCTCATGTGTCAACAAATATTAGATGCTGATTATATCCTTGAAGCCAACGTATGCTATCTTGTGCTTCATTAGATATTTAATGTAGATGATACCCTCGACGCCAACGTATGTTATCTTACACGTCATCAAATATTTAATGTAGATGATACTCTCGATGCCAACGTATGATATCTCGCACGTCATCAGATATTTAGTGTAGATGATACCCTAGATGCCAGCACATGATGTCTCGCGTGTCATCAGATATTTAATGCAAATGATATCCTCATTTTTAAGCTTTATGAAAAATACTGAACATCATAATTTGAATGACTTATCCTGCTATTAATCTTCTCTTTTTGAAGAAATAATTAAATAGCATATCCATCGGATGCAAGTACATGGGAAAAAACCCTTGTTTGGGGATTACTCAAATATTGTTTGGTTCGTTTCAAGGAAAATTTTGAGGATGACTTTCTGCTCTTCCTCCTATTGAGTGATCCTTTTGATTGTTGCATTTGTAGACACGTGATTTTTGATCCTCCCTAAATTTTAACTTGTCTATCAATATTAAATATTTATATTTATATTTAATCATATATTATTTTAATTTTTATTTATATTTTAAATAATATAAAATTAAAATATATATTTTTTCTTTTATAAATTTTAATAAATAAATTAATAATTTTAATATTATTTTATTATATTTGTTTTTGTCTATGTTGTTATTATGTTTTGTTAAATATAAAATTAATTAATTATTTTTTTTATTTTTATTAAATATAAAATTGATTAATTATTATTTTTATATTTATTATTTATTTATTTATTTATTATTAGTATTATCTTTTATAAATTAATTTGAATTTTAAGATTATCCTCCCCTTATCTGATAAATAATGCCCCCCCCCCTCCTTTTTAAAGTAACTGTTCCCCCAAAAGTCCCCATATATAAGGACTTCTCAACCATTAAAAAAAAGAGGGAGGACGTACTTTTTCTGCATAAAAAAAAACAGTCAAAGAAAAAAACAACGTACTATTCTACACAGATCAGAATACACAGATGTAGAAAAACAAAAAATGAAGAAGCAAGAAAAGATATCAAACGAGAAAAAAAAATTAAAAAACAAAGAGCAAAACAACATTCTGTAAGAAAAAAAAAGCAGAAAGGAAAGATTTAAAAGGAAAAGAGAAGGGTCGAAGAGATTGGGTCTCCGTTGAGTTTTTCGGTGACGACATTTTGCTTCTTTATCCCGTTTAATTCACTACACAGGTTCTTATCAAATTCATATTATTTATTTTGTAAGTTTCGTTGTGAATTGAAGGATGAAACAAGTTATTTCACTGGCTTTTTATATTATTTAGTGTGCAAAATTATTATTTTTCTTACCTAATATGTGCTATATATTTTATTTATAACTCATCTGTCGATTTGAAATAATATTCATTAGAATGATTTTGAGTTTTATGTGAAATAATTTTTTATAAGTTATTAGTGTTAAAAGATGTAAAACTGGCATGCAATCAGTGTATATTTATGTTACAAACCATGCAAGCAAAGAAAAAAAAAATGAGAAAGAAGACATGCACAAT
This sequence comes from Capsicum annuum, assembly GCF_002878395.1. NCBI lineage: Eukaryota > Viridiplantae > Streptophyta > Magnoliopsida > Solanales > Solanaceae > Capsicum > Capsicum annuum. The sequence goes on along the minus strand of NW_025892062.1, from coordinate 163,622 downwards.
ATAGGAGCAAACAGAGAAAAGGGACGCTGAAGAAAAATAATACGAGGAGAAGAGATTAGAATAGAGGGAAAGCAAGAATTAGAAAGCACAAAAACTAAGGAAATAGAACTTCATTACGAGCAAATTAGTTAGATCGAATCACTTTTCTTGTTTGAGGTGCGTCGATGAAGTTGTTTGTTTGAGATTTTATTCATAGCCCTTTGTTAGTGGATGCTCCGATGAGTTTTATTTGGTTGCAAAAATCCAGGATATCTTCAAGTTGTTTTGCTATAATAGTGCAATTTTTATTGTGTGATTAATTAGTATTCAAAGTTTCATATTATATGTTTTGAAACTGTTGTTTTTCTTTTCAAGTGTCATATGTTTGGTAATAGACAAAATTTACAAATGGCTTCATGAATTTCACTAAACATTCATCCAGTTATTTAAAAAGTTTATAATAGAGATGTTGCTAATTAAAAAGCTTTAGCATTGGTTATTATAATAATAGTGTAGTGTCGTGACGCTATGTTATTATATTAAACTAATCCATTTTAGTAGAAAATAATTTCAGTTGTTACTTGATTTAAATCAATTTAAGCTTAGGTGAATAGAATAATATTATTTTGCTTTAATTGTTAGAATTAATTAAACGTATAGTGGACTTATTATCATGCATTAGGTTTTTATTTTCAATTAATTATATATTGAGTGCTATTTGAGTTCACCGTGTTGGTTATCATTAATTTATGATATTCATATTCATAGTTATGGCATAAATTATTCATAATTTGTTAGTTATTCATCTGGGGTTTCTAGAGCGTATTTTTGGGCTACATTCACTCAAAGACCAATCTACTAACATTGGTAAGGGAGCGAGATGGTATATGGATTTATTCTAAGCTCATCGCATAAAGGAAAAGAAAAGAGAGGGAAAATCCATTCATGAGCGAGCGAGATGAGCTATCGAATAAATCAAAACTTGTTATAAAATAAAGAGTGAAAAGGAATAAGTATGAATAAGAAAATTGTCTCGAGTTATAAGAGACGGATGAATGCTTTTTTAACACTAGATAAGTTTTAACACGTTTAATAAATATTTGTCTCAATTAAGAATGTGGCGCACGCATCTTTCTGAGATATTTTAAAGTAATTCAAGGATGCAATAATGCACTTTGATAATTTTTTTTATTTTTTTTGGTTTAAATTATTTTTTCACCGATTTAATATAAGAGATATAGAGATATTATAGGTATATTAAAAATGAGCAAATTTAGGCCTTAACACAATTTTTCTAAATAGTTTAAGTTAAGTATAAGCCAATAAAGCGACCGTGCTAGAACCACGAGACTCGAGGAGTGCCTCACACCTTCCCCTCGGTCAACAGAATTCCTTACCTAGTCTTCTGTTTTCGCAGACCAGCAAAGAGTCATTTCCTTTTGATTAGGGATTCAATAAGGTGACTTGGAACACCATAACTCAATTCCAAGTGGCGACTCTAAAAATGATAAAAATTAATCCCTATTTAATACCATCACTTTAATTGAAAAACCCTTCAACCTCGATCCCATCGGGCAAAAAAGGGGTGTGACAGCATTTATTATGCCGACTCCCTTGAATGTACCTGCGCTCAAGGTAAATATTTAGTAGACACAAAGTCGCTTTTGCTAGTGACTATTTTTTTAGAAAAATTCTAAATACAACATTCATAAAGAAGATAAGGCGCCTTTGTTTGTCCTTCATGGTCTCAATAAATGAGATAGACAATTCAAAAGTCCTCGATAAATGGGTATTAAACTCATTTTCGGGGCTATCCAAAAATACCGTTCTTGAATATTATAGGCTTTGGTATGGCTCGCAACCTGCTTGGGGATTTTCTGAAAAAGATTTCCACCTTTGTGCATTGATCCCAGCATCCACAGAAAAATAGTTAGTTTTGAATGGAACTCCTCCATGTTGACGTCCTTCGATCCTTGGTTTGCTCCTCTCCATCATTCGGGTGCTCTATTGTGTTGGAGCCTCCACTCTGATTCCCAATTTCGATAGATGCCTAGGCAATTGCTAAATAAAAAGATTTGTATAGATTTCAAAAGTAGTCTTAATTTTAGAAAACAGTTTTGAAAGTTTTTGTAAAAGCTTTAGAAAATCTCTGCCAGTCAAGTCATGTACAAGCTCAACGAACGTATTCCTCTTGATTTTGACTATATCTGACATTTGCCGGATGATCTAACATTTGTCGGAGGATTTCCAAGGATTGATCATTGTTTAGGCTCTTAATCAGAAGTTCTATCACAGCCGGAGATTTAGTCTATCTAGACTTTGTCCCAACTGGTGATTTTCAAAACTTGGCTTCGATATCTGAAGCTGGGGGATTTAAAATACATTCTAACATATTAGGGGAAATTTTGAGGCCCTCCTCAAAATTTCTGCCCCAGTTTAAAGTTATTTGAGACGATCTCAACTCGAACGGACCCGAAGTCTTTGTTAGTATTCGTTCTCTTTGTTGGATGATGATCTTCCTTTTATGAATTTTTGAGATTCCTTCTCGAAAATTCTGCCCCAGTTTCCATATCTTGAGGTTATATGACCGAGCCGTTGGGGAGACTACGTATCCCGTTGAAGCAGAAATCAGGTCAAACATAGTTCTAGATTACGCTAATATATGGAAAGATCTAATGGGTTGACCGAAGCAAACATAGGCTGCCTACGTATCCCTTTTTGGAAATTTACATCCTCACGTAGTTCATACATGAATAGAAAGGATAAATTTTCCTAAGGGGTTAATTGAAGCCGACATTGCCCACCTACGTATCCATTTTTTGGGAATTCAGATCAAACGTCATTTGTACATGAAAAGAAAGGATAAATTTTCCTAAGGGGTCGACCAAAATCGACATAGGCCGCCTACATATCCCTTTTTTGGAAATCCATGTCAAATGTAGTTCGTACATGAAGAAGGGGATTCTAGGCAATTACACATTATAAAACACATTATTACAAAGGCGATTACGAATAGACTAATGAAACACAAAAACTAGAATGTACTTCGAACATAATATATCTTTACCACATCAGAATTGATTGGTTTGGTCCACTATCGACCATCCATTTCATATAGGATTAGGGCTCCTCCAGGTTGGGCTTCTTTCGATTTTCAAATTCCTCCATATCTTTCACTAACTGATCCTCATCACCTTCTTTTCATTCATCATCATTCTCTTTACTTTGTTGGTCTAACCCTTTTCATAACATGACATTGGCAAGTTTTTAAATTATTGCTACCAAAATATACCATGTTAGATTATAGCAAGATATTAAAAGATGATAATATAATCATATTTAAAACTAACTTATTAGATAAAGAGTGTCCTTTTGGAAAGTAAATAAAAACTATGGCTCATGATTCACGCAAATGCAGGCCTATGCCTTTTTGAAAACTGTAAAATACAAAACAAAAATTTGAGAAATAAAAGGGTGGATCACAGGGCCTTCTCCGGAGCATCACCTATTTTTTTTTAAAACTATTAGTAATTGCCATTTTATCTATTTCGACGGTCGACGAATTATGAGCAAAATGGAAGCCCAATTATGCAAAGCCTCTCTTGGTGCAACCTTCTACACCCCACTGGACTTCGAAAAATCTTCTGGTACAGCATTGCATCCCTCAAACAGATTTCCTATCCCATCCCAAAGAACATCATCGTTTGATATCTTATACAAGAAAATGATTGATGTAGGAGTGATGACGGTTTGGCTGGACCCATCTTTGAATTATCTTCAATCTCATCTTGTTTTCTTGGTTGGTACCTTATTCCATGCTTAAATGATTTTTCTGAGACCATAATGGTCTTAATAATTCCTTCCAAATTCTTACTTAAGGCGGTCACAGCTTTCTCTATCTTTTCCACTCTTTTTGCCTTTTTGGAATTTTGTGGATCAACCTTCATAATAGTCTTTCCAGTCTTTCCAGATACCCGTTCACCTGCTATTTTGATCATGCTAACTATGGCTCCCTCTTGATTAGGCAATGGATTACTGGTGACATTTGGTGCCGGTGCCTGAAGAGTGATGATCTTCTAGTCAATCAAGTCTTGGAACTTGTGTTTTAGATTGATGCAATCTTTAGTATTATGCCCGGGCGCTCCTAAATGATAAGCACAAAATTGATCGGCCTGAAAGAATGGGGAATTGAGATTGGTAGACTTTAGTGGAATAGGTTTTAAATAACTAGCTTTCATTAATCTTTCAAAGAGCTGGGTATGACTCTAAGCCAATAAAGTGAATTTTCTAGGATGCTTCTTTTCGAGGTTTATACGTGGGGGGTTATACTGATTTTGATTAGTGGAATGAGGTACTTGATGATAGTTTAGAGGAAATTGGACATTTATTTAGTTGTTTGGAAGAGTAGCTTGAACGTGAGACTGATAATTCGGCTGCAGAACTTGACACTCGGGTAAAATATTTAGAAAAGGAGCTTGATATTAGGGTTGGGCATAGAATATAGGCTACAAAATTGGTGACGATGGTGAGGAAAGAATATTCCTAGGCTTGAATTTCTTCTTCAATTCATCAACAGAACTTGTAGAAATTACAGTCACATCCTTTCCTTTCTTCTTTGAGAATGCAGAAGATTCAGATGATGTTGGGGTTTTGGTAATTGTTTTTGTTTGAATGCCTTCTTCTAGAGAATTCCTCAATTTTTACCAAATCTGCAAAAGTTTCTCTGACTAAGGACACCATTCTAGTATAATATTCTCCCTTCTGAGCATGAGAGAACACAGACACCATCTCTTTCTCCGATATGGAAGGTTGTACCCTGGCAATTTCTTTTCTCCAATAGAAGGCATAGTCGTGGAAGCACTCATCATTCTTCTATTTAATCTGGTCTAATGAGTATCGATTAGGGACTATTTCAATGTTAAACGTGAACCTATCAAGAAAACCTTTAGCCAATACCCTCCAACTAATCCATCTTTTCAGTTCTTGAGACGTGAACCAATCTAAGTCTTTTCCGCTTAAGTTTGATTGAATAATCACATTAATAATGCTTCATTTTTTAATAGCCCCACCATTTGATTAGAATACCTTCTCGAATGGGCCATCGAATTTCAAGTACCATCGAACACCTCAAATGTAGGGACCTTGTATCCTTTTAGTAGATCTACTCTAGGGTGAACACATAGATCATCGTAACCTAGGCCATTATTGTCCCCCATCCCTTGAGATTTATTGATCCTCATAATCTCTTTATTTAGAGCCAATAACTTTATTTCATACTCTGTCCTCCACTCTTTCTTCTTCTCCTTATAATGGTCTATCTCAAGATTAGGAAGGGAATTATAGATGTCAGGGGATATGATGACATGAGGAGAATCTGGAAAGGTAGCTTGATTTTGAGGATGAAAGGAAGTTGGTTGGTAGGTGAGAAGGAAGTTTTGAAAATTAGGAAAGTTTTGTGGAATTTGAGCATAGTTTGGTGGGATCTAAGAAGGAATTTGCAGATTTGGAAATGAATTTGGTGGATTCAGGGATAGATTTGATGGATTTGGTAGATTTAGTGATGAATTTTGCGGTTTTGGAAGCAAATTTTGTGAATTTAGGAGCTAATTTTGTGGATTTGGAAGCAGGTTTTATGGATTAAAAATGGGTTCTGGGGATTTGGGCATGAATTTTGTAGATTTGGAGACGGGTTTTCTGGGGTTAGGGATGGATTTTTTGGATGGTAAACATCTGGGTTATTTTCTCGATTGTTGTTTTGGATAGGTTGAGGAGTGGATACAGATGTTATGTTATTTAGATGGTCCTCGAGAATAGGCGTACTGAGGGAAGGTATTTGGAGTGGTGTCCCATTCCCTTTTGGAGCGGGAGCATTGACAGTGATGGCCAAGTTAACCTAATCTCGAGTACGATCTACCTCCTCTTGAAGCATTTTTAATTTTCTTGCAAGTTCAGCAATCATATCGCTTTGTTCCACTATTACATTGTCCTTGATGGTCAACGCATTTTCTTTGTTGCTTCCAGTCATTTTTGAATGATCGTCATAGGATGAGTTTTTATGCACTTTTAATCGGGTGAAGTAAGGATGTTCTGCCAGAGTAGTTTTCTATTATCTGTAAAGTAAAATAACTCAAAGGCAGATGTGTTAGTTTTCATATATGATAAGTAATGCAATATACTTGACAAGAAATAACCACGTAGAGTTGTTTGTGTCATAGCCAAATTGATCCACATGAGCATAGTGGATAAACTTTCCTTTGATACAAACAAATGCACATAAATACATAAGACAGGTCTATCACATAAAAACATTATAATAACGCGTATCCGAACTGGGGTGACCCTTTTTGAGCCAAGAGTTTGGGCCTAACGGAATTTGAAGGAAATATATGCCTTTTTAAAGTCAATCCATTATCCCCCAATTTCATAAATATACATAAATGGCATAAATGCCTACAAAAGTTGCATAAAAGGGGTATAATCTTTAGGAAAAGGAAAATAACATGAGAAAAATAATGATGTTGCTTGCAGGGGATAGGAAACACTAATTCCCGAATGCTTTTTCTATCGGTCTTCGCCTTCTTACCTTTGTCTGCTTCTTGTCATTGGCGGTATCCATTGATGATCAAGTGATTTTTGCACAGCTGTTCCTTAGATGCAACCACCCAAATCGATCAATTTCTTTCTTGACTTGCTTCAATTCCTTTCACGTAAGCAAAGCAAGCTTTTTCCCAACCCCCAAAGGATAATGGATTGGATTAAATAAAGATATATTTCTTCAACACATAAATATGATTCGTTTGTAATTGACTCGGGGTCAATAAACGCAGGGTAATTTTTCTAATGGTCCCAATACCGCCTCGGATATTGGGTCGTCCTAGGCTCATGCCTAAAATAAGATTTTGGTTTAGATCTATCCTTGGTGTCTTTAGTGGGTTTATGGCTTGAGTTTGAAAATACGAACAACCATCAGACGACTCACGTGCTAATAAACCATCGTATTTCCAATACTTTATTTGGCATTGAATAACAGGGGCCGGGACATCCACGAAACCCAAAATAGTTTATAAATATATACAGGAATATGCCATGATATGTGATAATTAAACTTTGCAGAATCGAAACATATAAACATATAGGCAATTTAAATAGTTGGTCAAAAGACGAAATCAAACACTTGGTTAGAACCTAGTTAAAATATTTTCAGCAGAGCCGCTATTTCTGTTTGCGGAAATTTTAACAATTAAAGAGCCGCCACTTAATTTATTTGAAAAGGACTTAAGAAAACTTTTATAAAGTACTTAAACTATTCAAAACAAGAAAATAGTTTTAGAGATTCTAGGTAAGCAGCTCCTATTAACGTTTTAGGAAGGTGTTAAGGTACCTAAAACGTCCGCTAACTTGCGGTTTTCCGGAGTGTTTGAAAATATCTTTTGACTAACTTCAAAAAAAGATTGATTGTTGAAAAGTGATTGATTTTAGAAAAAGACTTGAAAGTTTTGCAAAATCAATTTTTTAGCGACTTAGCTAGGGGTTTAACTAGGTTCGCAAAAAAAAAAGTAAACTAAATAAGTATAAAAAGAGACAAAGAGAGAAATAAAGGGACTTAGGCCATTTGGCACAAATCGATAAACCCTATCCTAATCTAGTTGGGCTTTTGGCCCATAACCTATCCTAAACTATTTTTTCTGGTTCTTTTGCCCAAAATCAGCTCCACCTGTATTAAATTTACATCTTTGGATTCAAGGCTCAAATGAATGAATGAATAAATAATTGGCTAAATAAATAAATAAGTAAATAAATAAAGGCAACAATGGATAAATAAAAAAAAATAACGAGACTTTCAAGTCCCCTTTGCCTCTTTAAAGATGGGACTTTAACCCATCCTTCTTTTTCTGATTCCTTGTATCCAATACGCCATAGGATCGATATTTGTGCTTCTTTCAAAAGACTCAACAAAGGTGGTGGGCCTTAATGGCCCATGAGGGAAATGCACCAATGAAATTGAGTCCATTGGTCTCAACCACACGAGGTTCCTCTCTCGGGGTAGCAAAACAAGATTACGAGCTGACGTCGGACTCCACCACCACCAGAAATCAACTTTATCACCTTGAGAACCTCAAATTAACCAACGAATTTTCACAAAGAAGAAGGAAAAGAAAATTTTCTTACTGAGAAGAAAAAAACCCTTTAGCTCTCAGGATTTTTCCCTTTTTTTTGACCTAAATTTCAACCCCCTTCACCTCAGCAGTAGGCTACTTATATAGAAGATGAATGGGGGAGTCCTTCTTAGCCTTGAACGATTTAGGTAACAAATAATTAAAGCCCAATTTGGGGAATTTTTTAGAAGGGAATTCAAAATTTTTTGAACCAAAGATAAGATTACCCCCAACAAGTTGTACCCTTTACGTTGGTTCTGAAGAAATTCAAAACTAAATTAGCCAATCGAAAGCAAATCTCCCTAATAACCAATGAGATATTTCCACCAATGTACGAATTCGTACAAATTGCCTCGAGATTTGCAAAATTAGGACATTAGAGGGAGACACCTAAGCGCTTATAGAAAAATATCGGCTCTTTGATGGTGCGTAGTCATAGGTTCGGGTCAGTTTTTAAGGGTTGTTTGCAGGTCGCCGTTATGGGGTTCGGGTTCGCGGTCGGGTCGGAGTATTGAGTGCATTGAGCATTGTTAAAGTTGTTGATGCTGGTGTTGTTTTCTGATGTTGTACACTGATATTGGATTAGGAAAAGGGGAAAGTCTTTGGGCCGGACCGGGTCAAGGTATATCGGGTTGGGGTGGTTAGGGTCAATTCTTTGGGCCTGCTGACTGGTTTTAATTATTGTTGGGATTTTGGAGATAGAAGGAAAAAAAATGGGCTGATTGGGTTAAAAATTGGATTTTAATTGGGGTTAAAATAACCCCAATTAGATTTAATTAGGTTACAAGAACCCTAGTTAAATTAGAAAACTGGTAATCTTTAAAATTATTTAGAAAAAATAATCTTGGTTAGGCTAAAGGTTATAAAAATAATTTCAATTATGATCTAGCTCATTCTATTTAAATTTTGACTAAATTAAAAGTTAATTGGCCAATTGTATTGCAGTTGTGGCCAATTTAGTTTCAATTATGATCAAATTTAAATAGATTGGTTCAATTAAATTGAAATTCAATACGAATTAATACCTTGTTTAATTTCGAGCTTCTTGATTTGATATAATCGACTAAATATTTTCCAAATAAATTATTCTCAATAATAAATCAATTTTTAATCAAGATTTTAATCATTTAAATTTATTTTTTGAATAATTTTTAATTCAGTGTCCAATTTTGATGAAAATATTCATTTAAATGATATCATTTATACAATCTCGTATATGTAAATACAAAAATATATAATTATCATTTAAATGACAAATTTTGCCCGAATAAATACTTTAAAATGCATTTATTTAGAAAAAATAATTATTGTGATTTTATTTGTAAATCAAAGAAACTCGAGATTAAACATAGTTGTGGAGGGCAAAGATTATGTGTCAATAAATACGGTTTCAGAATATCTATTAAGTGGAGTTGTTTATGCATCAAATGCACACTTTGTGTGAAAAGATCTAAAGGAAAGTTTTGACAAAGTCAATCGCGTAAGGATGTGGCAATTGCATCAAGAAATTACGACGTTGATGCAAGGTACTAACTCTGTTTCTACCTATTTCTCCAAGTTAAAGGAATTATGGCATGAGTATGATGTATTAGTTCTTTCAACTAATTGTGACTGTGATAGGTTAAAAGATTATATTGTGCGCTTGACCTAGCAAAGGCTTCTTCAGTTCCTTAGTCGTCTTAATGAATCCTATGATCAAGCTCGTGGACTGATACTCATGAATTAGTAGCCCCAACTTTAGGACAGGCATATGCCATAATTATCCAAGATGAAAGCCAGCAGCTACAAACTTAGCAGCTAAAGCACTTGATAAAGTTGAAACCATGGCTATTCATACACGTTCCGTGAGTTCACAGGTAGGAAGAGGTGAGGGGTTTAGAGGAAGGAAGCAACAGTGTGATTGTTGTAGAATGAAAAGCCACACAAAGTAAAACTGCTACAAGCTTGTTGGATATCCACCTGGTTTTCAAAATAGGAAGTTTTCTGGAAGTAGAGGATTTAGTGTTGGTAATTCTGATGGACGGAGAAGAAATGCATACACTTCTGATAACTGGAGAAAGGAGAAACAACCCACAGTGAATAACATTAGTGTAGAATCTTCATCTAAGATTAATGGAGGAGCTTCATCTTCTTGGTGCAACACTGGATTAAAATTAGAAAAATAGTCTTACAACCCCTTTTGTGATAAACAATACAAACAAATCTTAAGTTTTCTAAACAAGGATTTAGGAGAACATCATGTCGACATAGAAGGTATTGTAACTTGATGTCTTATTTCCCTCCCAAAACTGAATGGGTCATTGATTCTGGAGAAACACATCATGTTACTGTAAATCTATAATTTTTGAAGGATAGGGTCAGTCTAGATGGTTCTAAAAAAGATAAAGTGCTTTTACCTATAGTGGAGAAAACTGAAATTTCTCACAAAGGAAGTGCCAACTTATTTGGGAATGAAAAAAATGAAGGGTATGTTATTTGTTCCCGAGTTTAGATTCAACCTTTTATCAGTGTCAAAAGTGACTAAAGAACTGTTTTTCTTTGTTACATTTTTTCCTGATTTCTGTATGTTTTAGGACCTCTGCAATGCAGGGTGAAAAAGATTGGTATAGAGCAAGGAGGATTGTATATGATTGATGGAGCTTCAGCGGGATCTATGGTTGCAATAAGCTGAAAATAACATGTATGACCAACAGTAATGTCAATTACATTTTATGGCATAAGATATTGACACATCCATCATCCACAATCATGAAGAAGATTCCAGAGTTAAAGAAGTGTTCTAGCACTACTTTAGAAAGGGATTTTCATATTTGCCCCTTAGCAAAACAAACTAGGCTAGTTTCCACTAAGTGAAACTAGAGCAGATTTTCTGTTTCATCTTGTACATATGTATCTCTGGGGTCCATATAAGGTCCTAACGTATGATAATAAATATTATTTCTTGACTATTGTAGATGATCATTCTATATTTACTTGGATTTACTTGTTGCAATTAAAGCCTGAGGTAATTGTTGTGCTTAGACAGTTTTTAGCCATGATAAAAAATCAGTTTTGCATAATGATCAAGATTTTGAGGTTTGATAATGGTGCGGAGTTCGTTAAGTCTAAGTGTAAGGAATTGTTGTTTTCTCTTGGCATTGAGCAACAAGGTAGTTTCCCTTATACTCCTCAACAAAATAAGATTGAGGAGAGAAAACATAGGCAGATTTTAAACATTGCTAGAACCTTAAGGTTTCAGGCTATGATAACTCTTAGATACTGGGAATTAAGTGTCAAGGCTATAGTTTATTTGATGATGTAATACCCGCTAAATCCTGAGCCCAACTTAATTTTAAAAGCTTGTTGAGGGGTCCCAAAGTTAGAAAATTTCCAGTTAAGTGTAGGACTTAGTCTTTTCTAAGAGCTTCAAACTTCAGTGAATTCATTTACGAACTTCCCGACCTTGGAAAATTGATTTCTAAGTTGAATCATATTCAGAGATAAAAATAGTATGTCTTGAGTAAGTTTCATAATTTTCGAACAAGGATTACATCATATGCATGTTGCTGAAATAGTGGCTTATCGTGATAAGCCCACGTCGCAGTAGGTATGACGATAAGGCAACCAACACATCGCAATGAAGGAAGCATTTGCAATTATCTAATTCCAGTAGCTCACCGCGATTTTCCTACATCATGATGAGGTGTCAATCGATAATTCTCAAGAATCAGTAGGTCACCGCGATTACCCCGCATCGCGGTAGGTATTACAATGGACCTAGTCGCCATGTCATGGTGAATCTCCCGTCGATATTCTAGTTATCGGATTTTAAGTCCCAAGGGCACTTATACTTTTCCCATGACCCATATTAGCCCCAAACACAAAATTTATTCCCTTATGACCTAAATATATCACGATTCAATCAAATTTTCCCCAATTACATCATTCTCTCTTAAAAGCAAGAAAACCCTAGCATCAAAATTCAAGAACAAGGCTTAAGAATTCCTCTAAGAACCCTTAAGGATTTACATTCTGAGGTATGTAAAGTATTCATCGAAGGATTCCTTTCAACCTTGGAGCTCAAGAATCCAACTTTAAACTCATGAATTATGATTTCCATGTTCTGAGCTAATTTTAATCATGTTGATGTGGTTGTATAAATCTCAAGTTGGAGTCTTTATGTATTTTTCATGAAATTACGCTAGTATGTAGGTTAGTAACTATGAAATTGAGTTGATTAAAGTAACCATGATTTATGAATTAGTGTATATGCCTAAGCCTAAGATTATGCATGCAATGTGTTTGATAAAATTCCTAAGAGAATAAGAATTAGGCCTTATGACTCAATTGTGACCAAATTGATGAATCTTTACCCTTATGTTCAAAATGACTCCCATGTTATTAGTATTCATTGAAATTGTGTAATGGATTGTTCATGAGATTAGCCTTATGGAATTATGACATGCTTATATGCAATCCTACTCATGTACCCAACATGATAATTAAGTGCCTCATGAAATTCCCCAATGATTGTATTTTGGATTTTTGATTATGGTAGTGAGTCCAAGAAGTGTCATGTATTGTCAGTTTCATGTTATCGAGTCTTAAGGGTACATGTACCCGACAATTTAGCTGTGTGCCTAGAGTTAGTGTCAGTTTTCAAGGTACTCTCAATCAAGCCACGATCAGTAGAATTCAATCAGTCATGAGATGCAGAAAAACTCAGTAAACTCAGAATCAGTCCAATCCCACTCAGTTATCATGTCTCAGTAGTATTCAGTTCAGACCTCAGTAAACTCAGCCAGCTATTAGAATTTAATAGCATTCTGTCAGTTAATAGAATTCAGTAGTATTCCATCAGTCGACAAAACTTAGTGAACTCAGTTTAGTTCAGTTAAATTATACCATCAGTAACAAATCAGTCATGCCTAGTGTGAACTAGGAAACTCAATTTAGTATTTATTTAGTTGGGAGTAAAATTCAGCACCGAGTGAACCCTGAGAACATACACTGTCAGCAAAGGGTATGATTCCTAGAAGCAATCCTTGCGTTCTAGAACTATGTATCCAACATAGGTTTAGACATCAACACTGTCAGTTAACGGTTGACGAGGTGGATTAACACTGTCAGATGAGGGTCCCACTATTCTTCTTTGGGGACACTGTCAAATGAGGGTCACTCACAACTTGTCCATACCAGTGGCGCAGTATTGACACCCTTCCAACCGGCGTTACAGGTTGGACCCCAAATTTAATCAGAAAAGGGGCATATCAGTTAGATGAATTCTCCTACAGTTTCAGTTATAGATTTTAGGACTTTCAGATACAGTGTCAGTGTCAGTTTTTGTAATGAAACTCCGATAGTTCTTTAGATTCAATACTATCAGATATAGTCACTCAGCCTAGTATGGAACTTATCTAGTTCCATCAGAAAAAAGACTGTCAGATATAATCATTCAGTTATCAATATATTAGTTATCAGTCTAACTTATGATTATCAGCACTCAGATATTGTGTTCAGTATTGTAACAATCTCAGTTACAATTCACGTATTTATGAATGTATCATGTGTTCATGTTTATGTTATTCAGTCAGTTATAGTTCATGCATATGAACCTTTGTATTCAGCCTTACCTCACTTTGTGTACCAGTACATTCTTATGTACTGACGCATACTTTTCTCTTGTGCTATGGTGTTTTATACCGAAGTTTCAAATGCTCAAGCTCCCAATCATGCTTAGCAGCTCAGGATTCAGTAAATAGATTCAGTGGTGGGCCCTCATAGTTTGATGACGTAATTATTTTATTTTTTTCAGTATTTTAGTACTTAGTTTATTTCAGTAGTTAGAGTTAGTTTGGGACATATTCCATCAACTCTTTATTAGAGAGTTTAGAGACTTTTAGACTAGATATTCAAACTTTAGTATTTTCAGTATTTATGTTCAGTCTTGGTATTATTATACCATTTTTTTAGTTTTGTATCAGTATTGAACCTTATGGCCTTTCAGTTATGCTTCCTTATTTATGTTAATATTATTATTATTCAGTGCTCAGTTACAGATATCAGTCATGGGTTAGTTTGTGGTCCTTCGGGATTATGAGCACCGTGTGGCATCTAAGGAACCAGGCTTGAGGCGTTACAAACTTGGTATCAGAGACTAAGGTTCAACAATGTCCTAGAAAGTCTAAAAAGTCATATCTAGTAGAGTCTTGTGCATGGTTGTTTTGTGCACCGCACTTATGGACAGGATGCTATGAGATGTTTTAGGAACAGTTTCCCTTCTTTCGGTATTCATGTCGTGAGAGTGAGCATGAGATCCAGTTAAACTCTCAATCTAATCCGTTTCTCCCTTTTGTTAGAGAACATTCCTTCTAAAAGAAATAATAAGAGGAGAAATAAGAATCAGTCAGCACCTTCGCCCATTCCAGCAGATTCCCTGGACTAGCATATCTTTCATGGCGAATTTAGAACGAGCATATCTTTTATGGCGAATTGAGAACTAACTCCTTTACTTTATCTTACTCAGTAGTAGCTCAGAGAAATCAACAGGATGTTATCCCACCCATGCATATGATTCATGCCCAACAAATTGAGATGGGAAACTGTAGAAAGAAAGAAAGATAGAGAGAAAATACGAGAGCGAGAATAGGAAATCTCAACTTGTCCCAGCCTAAGTCAGAGGGTGGTAACCGTTATCCGTTACGCCCAAAGTATTCATTTCCAGTTCCTTCCTTAGCCTGTGCTCCAGTTCTCAAGTTCAGAGATGGTAACAGAGATAGAGTGTCGGGCACTCGATCTCAAGGCAGTGTTAGCAGTGTCTGAACCAATCCCCTTTGTGAGACTTGTGGAAAGCACCACAAGAGAATTTGCAGAGCTGGCATAGATATTTGGTTCGGATATGGCAAGTCAGGAAACAGAATCTGATACTGTCCTAAGGATGGTCCACAAAGTTAGTATAACCGTTTATCAACTCTGTACGATCACTTGAATCAGTAAGGTGCCATTCCCCGTGCTACCAGTGGGCAACGCCCAAATAGATTCTATGCTCTCCAGTCCCGATAAGATCAGAAAAATTCTCCTAATGTGGTCACTGGTACGTTATAGATCTTTCACTTGCATGTTTAAGATTTGCTAGATTCAGGAGATTATTTGTATTTTATCACTCCTTATATAGCAATTGATTTGAGAGTCAGTCCTAAAATTCTAGCAGATCCCTTCTCAGTCTCTACCCCAGTGGATAAAATTATCATAGCCCGACAGGTATACAGGAACTGTCTAGTTATGATATCTCAAAAGGTCACTTCAGCAGACTTAGTCAAATTAGAGATGACTGACTTTGATATCATTCTCGTCATAAATTAGCTCCGTTTCTGCTATGCCATAGCTGACTGCAGAAACAGAGCTCAAGTTTTAGTTTGCGAATGAACCTATCCTAGAGTGGAGGGGTAGTACTTCAGCGTTTAGAGGCCAACATATTTTCTACCTTCAGGCATGAAAAATAATACCAAAAGTATGTGTCTATCATCTTGTTCGAGTTAAGGACACTAGTTCCAAAACTCCCAGTCTTGAGGCAGTCCCAGTAGTGAATGAATATTTAGATATCTTTCCCGAAGATCTTCAAGGAATTCCTCCCAAAAGGGAAATAGACTTAGGCATTGACCTTCTTCCAAATACTTATCTCATATCTATTCCGCCATACAGAATGGTACTAGCAGTATTCAAAGAATTGAAAGAACAGTTGAAGGATCTCTTAGATAAGGGATTCATCAGACCCAGTGTGTCCCCGTGAGGTGCACTAGTCTTATTCGTGTGTAAGAAAGATAGTTCTCTTAGAATGTGTATAGACTACCACCAACTTAATAAAGTCACGATCAATAACAAGTATCCACTTCCAAGAATCGATGATTTGTTTGACCAGCTTCAGGGTGCCACCTATTTCTCTAAGATAGACCTCAGATCAGGCTATCATCAGCTCAGAGTTAGAGAATGTGACATCTCAAAAATAGCTTTTCAAACTTAGTATGGTCATTTTGAATTCTTATTCATGTCCTTTGGTTTTACCAATGCCCCAACATCTTTCATGGACCTAATGAACCATGTGTTCAACCAGTACTTGGACATGTTTGTCATAGTCTTCATAGATGACATCCTTGTCTATTCCCGTAGTGAGCATGATCATGCAGACCATCTCAAAATAGTATTACAGACCCTCAGAACCCATCAGTAATCATGATATCTATTTGTATTCTATATGTAAGCTCTATGATCATCACTCATATTCATGTACATTAGTGAAAGTCATGTACGCTCACAGTTCCTAGTATAAGGATTATGTCCCATGAGTACAGAAACTTTAGAATCAGGTAATGCAGCTCATGACTCATAAATTTATGTCATGTTTTACAGTATGCCCAGCTCACATGACTCATGCTCCACTCCTAGTGATTAGCCAAACTCAGATCATGTCACATGTACCTTTAGTTTAGATCCCTTGGTGAAATTCATGGGGTTAATGTTTTATTCCTTAAGCCTCAGTTACAGCGTCAGTTCAGTAATCGATATTCGATAAAGGACTCAGATAGTCCTACAAGACCATGGCTTTCAGTTATTAGTTACTTAGCCATAGGGATTCAGTACTTCAGTATTAGTCTAAACCTCAGTTGTGAGAACCCAGCATTTAGTTCCAGCATGAGTCTCAGTTACAGTCCTAGTTATAGTTTCAGTTACAGTCTCAGTCATAGACTCAGTCCAGTAATCAAATCAGTAACTTAGCTCAGCTATGGGATTACTCGACCATAGCGTATAACTATCAACTACTTAGTTGCCAGCGACCTAGCACCTCAATTTATAGACTATCCCAGATCCACAGTTAGTCCTTACCTAGTATGCATAGTATTCTACAGTTTAAGTCCATCTATCCAAAACTAAGTATCGTTCAGTCTTACATGCCCAATACTCATCCATCAGTCAGTTAGTATATCAGATGAGTCAGTTAGTACAGATTAGTTTGAACAACCATTACTTAGTCTAGTAGTCAGACAGACAACTTCATATATTTTCCCATTTTATCTATCTAGTCGCACTATCCAAAGTCTCATGAATGTGACCATTCTAAGATGGACCAACTAGGTAGTTACATGTTCAACTCAGTTTATGTTTAATGTCTCAGTCTCAGATCCCAGATATATAGTCATAATTTAGTTCATAGGTGCCTTGATCAACGCCCCAGTTTCCTTCAACACTTCAGTAAAGCTAGCATTCTTTAAGGGACATAGCGTCCCAAGGGGAAGATATACTATGAACCCCTAAACTCTCATGAACGAGACCTTCCTTTCTTCCTACTTGAGTAATGAATCCAGTTTGGAGTAGTGGGTTCCTATAGGTTGACCCTCTTGCTCCAATATCAGCCGTAATCTATGTACTCAATAGCTCAGTTCAGCTCACGATACTCAGTCCATGTCACATGTTACAGACTCAGTCATGTTCCCATTCATGCATATTCAGAAAGGATCTCAGTTTGAGATTAGTGATTATTTTTATTTAAAAATATCTCTCATCAAATGAGTGAAGATATTCCACAAGAAGGGAAAGCTCAGTCCTCGATATGTCGGTCCCTTTAAAATTCTCTATCTCTTTGGCAAGGTAGATTATGAGCTCAAGTTATCTATAGATCTAGATTCAGTTTATCCAGTCTTTCATGTCTCCTTGCTTAAGAGGTGCATAGGTGACCCAGTAGTCGTAGTCCCTATTGAGGGATTAGATATTCAGAACAACCTCTCTTACGAAGAGATTCCAGTCGAAATCCTGACTACCAGTCTCGCAGATTAAGGAACAAAGAAGTTCCTCTAGTCAAAGTTCTTTGGTGAAATCATTTTGCTGAGGGAGCTACTTGGGAAGCAGAAGCAGACATGCGGACTAAGTATCCTCACCTCTTCTCTGGAAACTCAAACTCAGCCCAAGGTAATAGCTTTCCTTGAAGTTTAATCAATATCACACTCAGATTTTAGTTACAAATTTGGTATCAAATACCATTACATATTCATTCATATGTTCATGCATCATGTCAGTCACATATTCATGCATCAGATATGTATTCTCATTACGAGAAACTTAGCTTATTAGTAATCCCAGTCATGTATTCATGAATCAATTACTCATGCATCAGATATGCATATTCAGTATGATGCATTTAGTTTATCAGTCATGTCAGTCACGAAATCATGTTTTAGTTATTCATGTTCAGTATGTGCTTTAGTCTATTATTTCTCCTATCTCAATCAGTCTCATTCGAGGATAAATGTACCCAAGGGGGAGATATTATAATACCCCGCTAAATCCTAAGCCTAATTTAGTTTTAAAAGCTTGTTGAGGGGTCCCAAAGTTAGAAAATTTCTCGTTAAGTGTAGGACTTAGTATTTTCTAGGCTTTTTGAAATTCAGTGAATTCATTTACGACCTTCCTGATCTAGAAAAGTTGATTTCTAAGTTGAATTATATTCAAATATGAAAATAGCATGTCTCGAGTATGTTTCAGAATTTTCAAACAAGGATTACATCATATACTCGTTGCTAAAATAATGGCTCATCGCGATAAGGCTGCGTTGTGATGGGTAGCGTAATAAGGTAATTAGTGCATTACGATGAAGGCATCATTTACATTTGTCAAATTCTAGTACCTCACCGTGATTTTCCTGCAATGCGTTGAGGTGTCAATCGATAATTGTCAAGAATCAGTAGGTCACTGTGATTACCCTGCGTCGCAGTGGCTACTACAATAAACCTAGTTGCCGTATTGTGGTGAAGCTCCCATCGACATTCCAGTTATGGGATTTTAAATCCCAAGGGCATCTTAGACTTTTCCATGACCCATATCAGCCCTAAACACGAAATTTATTCCCTTATGACCTAACTATATCACGATTCACTCAAATTTTCCCCAATTACATCATTCTCTCTCCAAAGCAAGAAAACCTTAGCATCAAAATTCAAGAACAAGGCTTAAGAATTCCTCCAAGAACCCTTAAGGATTTCCATTCTAAGGTATGTAAAGTATTCATCCAAGGATTCCTTTCATCCTTGGAGTTGAAGAATCTAACTTTAAACTCATGAATTGCGATTTTCATGTTGTGAGTTGATTTTAATCATGTTGATGTGGTTGTATAAATACCAAGTTGGAGTCTTTATGTATTTTCATGAACTTACACTAGTATGTGGGTTGGTAACTATGAAATTGAGTTTCTTAAAGTAACCATGATGTATGAATTAGTGTATATGCCTAAGCCTAAGGTTATGCATGTAATGTGTTTGATAAAGTGCCTAAGAGAATAAGAATTAACCCTTATGACTTAATTATGACCAAATTGATGAACCCATACTTTAACCTTATGTTCAAAATGACTCCCATGTTATTAGTATGCATTGAAATTATTTGATGGATTGTTCATGAGATTAGCCTTATGGAATTATGACATGTTTATATGCAATCCTATTCATGTACCAAACATGATAATTAAGTGCCTCATGAAATTCCCCAATAATTGTATTTGGATTTTTTATTATGGTAGTGAGTCCAAGAAGTGTCATGTATTGTCAGTTTCATGCTATCGAGTCTTGGGGGTAAATGTACCCAACAATTTAGCTGTGTGCCTAGAGTTGGGTTCAGTTTTCAAGGTACTCTCAATCAAGCCACGATCAGTAGAATTCAATCAGTCATGAGATGCAGAAAAACTCAGTAAACTCAGAATCAGTCCAGTCCCACTCAGTTATAATGTCTCAGTAGTATTCAGTTCAGACCTTATTAAACTCAGTTAGCTAGAAAAACTCAATAGTATTCTGTCAGTTAACAGAATTCAGTAGTATTCCATCAGTCAACAAAACTCAATGAACTCCGTTCAGTTCAGTTAAACTATACCATCAATAATAGCTCAGTCATACCTAGTGTGAACTAGGAAAATAAGTTTAGTATCTATTCAGTTAGGAGTAGGATTCAACACCGTGTGAACCCTTGGAACACACACTGTCAGCAGAGGGTGTGATTTCTAAAAGTAATCCTTGCATTCTAGAACTATGTAGCCAGCATAGGTTGAGATATAAACGCTGTCAGTTGAGGGTTGATAAGGTGGATTAACACTGTTAAATAAGGGTCTCACCATTCTCCTTTGGGGACACTATTAAATAAGGGTCACTCACAGGTTATCCTTACCAGTGGCGTGGTATTGACACCCTTCCAACTGGGGTTACAGGTTGGATCCTAAATCTAATCAGAAAAGGGACATGTCAGTTAGATGAATTCTCTCACAGTTTCAGTTATAGATTTTAGGACGGTTAGATACAGTCGCAGTCTCAGTTTTAGTAATAGAAATTAGATAGTTCTTTAGATTCAGGACTATCAGATACAGTCACTCAGTTGAATATGGAACTCAGCTAGTTCCATCAGAATCAAGACTTTTAGATACAGTCATTTAGTTATTAGTATGTTAGTTATCAGTCTAACTCATGATTATCACTACTAAGATCTAGTATTCAGTATTGTAATGATCTCAGTTATAGTTCACGTATTTATGCATGTATCCTCACACGTTCATATTCATGTTATTCAGTCAGTTATAGTTCATTCATATGAACCCTTGCATTCAGCCTTACCTCACTTTGCATACAAGTACATTATTATGTACTGACACATACTTTTCTCTAGCACTATGGTGTTTTATACCTTAGGTTCAGACGTTCAAGCTCTCAATCACGCTTAGTAGCTCAGGATTCAGCAAAAAAATTTAGTGGTGGGTCCTTATAGTTCAAGGACGTGATTATTTCATTCTTTCAGTATTTCAGTACTTAGTTTATTTCAATAGTTGGAGTTAGTTGGGACATATCCCATCAACTCCTTATCAGACAGTTTAGTGGCTTTCAGATTAGATATTCAGACTTCGGTATTTATTTTTAGTTTTGGTATTGTTATACCATTTTTTTAGTTTTGTATCAGTATTGAGCCTTATGGCCTTTCAGTTATGTTTCTGTATTTATGTTATTATTATTATTATTATTATTATTATTCAGTCCTAAGTTAAAGATATCAGTCATGGGTTAGCATGTGGTTCTTCGAGATTATGAGCACCATGTGGTGTCTCGGGCACCAGGCTTGGGGTGTTACAGATGAACAGGTTTTCTTCAGTTACACTAGTTGGACATACACTATATGAACTACTTTTTCATAAGAAACCTTCCATCACTCATTTAAAAGTCTTTGTTTTCCTTTATTATGCAACAAATTTGTTGAAGAAAGAAAAGTTTGGACTGAGATCAAGATCTGCGGTGCTACTTGGTTTTTTAGAACTGCAGAAAGGTTACATATTGGTTGAATTAATTACTAAAAATATATTTGTCAGTCGAGATATTATTTTTAGGGAAACTATATTCCTTTTTAGTTCACCAAAGTCACTACATTCACTATCATCATGCCCTAAGGTTATGCATCCGGTTTGTCTTAGTGATACAGGTATGGATTCACTTCACGTTTTGTCGTCTTCACATTCGAATGATGCAAGTGATACTAATATGGTTCTAGAAGTGCAAGCACCAGCAAATCCTGTACCTCCTATTTGTACTACCAATGATATTGTTCCTGATCCTAATGTTGATACTATAAGAAGATCAACTAGGACTTCAAAAGAACCCCTTTGGATAAAAGACTATGTTGGCAGGCCCAAAGCACAATGCAGTAATATTCTATATCCTTTATCTAAGTATTTGTATTATGCTAATACTTTCTCTAAGTACCAGTGTTATCTAACCAATTACTCATCATTAGTAGAACCTCACAGCTTTAGTGAGACTGTAAAGGATAAGAGATGGGTTGATGTCATGAAGGTTGAGATCAAAGCCCATGAAGATAACAAGACTTGGGAAATTGTTAACCTGCCCACTGGGAAAAATATACTTGGGTCAAAATGGATTTACAAGGTTAAATTTCAAGCAAATGGAGAAGTGTAGAGATTCAAGGCTAGATTGGTAGCCAAAGGTTATAGTCATAGGAAAGGTCTGGATTATCATGAGACCTTTTCACTGTAGCTAAGATGGTTACAGTCAGGTCAATTATCGCTCTTGCAATATCATAAGGTTGGAACCTATTTCAAATGGATGTGTTAAATGCCTTTCTTTAAGGTGACTTATGTAAAAAAGTATACATGGAAATTCATAAAGGTTTCAGAAGACAAGGGAAGACTAAAGTGTGCAGGATATTAAAATCTTTATATGGACTTAAACAAGCATCCAGGCAGTGGAATATTAAATTGACTGAAGCACTGATACAAGCTAGTTTTACTCAAAGCAATTATAACTGTTCCTTATTTACTAAGAAGGTAGGAGAAGATATAGTAATCATCTTAGTTTATGTAGATGATTTACTAATCATTGGAAGTTGTAACAAGATGATAAACTCAACAAAGGATGCACTATATCAATATTTCAAAGTAAAAGACTTACGAGAACTGAAATTTTTCTTGGGAATTAAAGTGTTGAGATCCAAGACTGGAATATTGTTAAATCAAAGAAAGTATGTGTTAGAGGTAATTTTAGAGTCGGGGCTTGGTGGAGCGAAACCTGTAGCAACAAACTCACAAGTACAAAATTTGATGAAGCAACAAGAGAGCAAAGTGATGCCTTAATGTCAGACATAGGAGCATATCAAAGGTTAATATGAAAACTTTTATATGTGACCATAACAATACCAGATATAAGCTACACTGTACATACCTTGAGTCAATTCATGTAAAGGAAAAAAATAATCTCAATGGGATTCATCTATCAGAGTGGTGAAGTATTCGAAGTTAGCACCAGGACAAGGGATCCTTATGAGTACATCACCTAGTCAAGAACTTATATGCTGGTGTGATTCAGATTGGGCAGCTTGTCCAAATACCATAAGGTCTATGATAGGTTACTTGATCAAATTTGGGGACTCACTAGTGTCATGGAATTCAAAAAAGCAACAGACAGTCTCAAGAAGTTCTGCAGAGGCAGAGTAAATGAGCATGACATCAGCAGTGGCTGAATTTACATGGTTGCTAGGTTTATATAAGGAAATAGAAGTCAAGGTAAAACAACCTATAAAGATTATGAGTGACAGTAAGTTTGCAATACAGATTGCATCTAATTCAATCTTTCATGAAAGAACTAAACACATTGAAATTGATTGTCATTTCATTAGCGACAAAATCAAGGATGGACTCATTAAAGCAATGTTTGTAAAGACTGAAGAACAACATGAAGATCTATTAACCAAATGGTTAAGTAAAGTACAAAACTCATATTTGATGAGCAAGATTGGAGTGTTCAATATCTTACACCCTCCAGCTTGATGGGGAGTGTTGAGATTAGGCTTAGCAGATGATAGTTAGTTAGTTAGTCTATGTGATCAATTACAGGTAGAATGTATAGCTGGCAAGGAATGTACAGCTGTTAAGGTAGTTAGTTATAGTCTACAGTTGGAAGAAGTTGGTGGAGTTATTATTTAGTGTGCATGTATAATGTTGTGTAACAAAACCAGAGAACTCATTCTTCTTTTCATCTAATAACAAAAATATATTTTCCAATATTTCTCTTTCTAAATTGATCTCCTTTCTGCAAGAATGTTTCATTGTCTGAAAGATCAACAAAAATAAATAAGATGACCCATGGCAGTCTGAAGACGGAGTGTTCACCCTTGGATCAAGATCTTCTGTCAAACTCTAGAGGTGAGGTTGTGTCTGAGCCTCTGGAACACTTTTGGTACTTAACAAAAGAAAAGTATAGGGTAGTATCAGTACAAACCACTATGTATTGGTAGGTATCATAGGGTAGTATGAGTACACAACATAAATCAAATAATAAGTAGACAAGCATCGTCACATAACAAATATTCAATGAATCAACAATACAGTAATAATAGGTCAAACAGTGCTTACAAACAAACTATATAGCCATTAAGAGTATCAACCATACTGTAAACATCCACAGGATCAACAACAATACCATAAATAACAACCACATCCTTCTAAAACTCGCAGTTACAACACCATAATCTCGTTATCTGCTTAATAACCCGTACACCTCTAAAATTCAACACAAATATATACACATATGCTATTGGACATTTTTGCCCAACTAGTTATGACCTGTAGTGAATAATTAATGTTCATGTACCGTCCTGACGTGGTACCTGATCTTTAATAATAAGTAATATCAATATTATATTCGTACCGGCGTGGTACCTGATCCTCCATAAATAAATAATATCATCATACATATCTGTACCAGCGTGGTACCCAATCCTTCATAAATAAGTAATATCAATATGTATATCTGTATCAGTGTGGTACCTTATCCTCCATAAACAAGTAATATCAATATATATATTTGTATCGATGTGGTACCCGATCCTCCATAAACGAGTAATATCAATATATATGTCCGTACTAGCTAGGTATCCGAACCTCCATAAACAAGTAATATCAATATCATATTCGTACTAGCGTGGTACCTGATCCACCATAAACAAGTAATATCGATATCAAATTTACACTCCCACAACATATAATATGATGTACTAAGTTAACAAGTACAGTTAAATTCAGAAGACAATTTCGTCAAGTAAATTTTCAATAATTATTTATACACACCTTGATAATTCAAAAACATGTGTGAATACTAATCAACAAGTATTCAATTTAGGAGCATATACACAATTAAATCATGTCTAAACTCTAATTAAACTGTAATCTACCTCAACCAATGAATTCAAATGCAGTTAGTCCAAATGCAGTTAGTTAGCAAGCTCCCTTCCCTTTCTCAGAGTTTGAAACATTCAAAACTGATTTTTGGATTTTGTATTATTTTTTGTTTCTTTTCTTGTTTATGTGTTTGTTGGTTTAGACATTCCATTATGTCATACAAGCTGATATATTTCACGGAGCGACCATGGGGAAACACAGGACTAAGGGGTGCCTAACACCTTCCCCTCAGTCAACAGGATTCTTTAATTGAAATCTTTGTTCATGGAACAGTTTTGAAAAAGTCAAAAATTATTTTGAAAAAAGATTTTCATAGGTGACTTGACACACCATATTTATGCCAAGTGGAAACTCCGAGTTTTGATTCTTAAAAGTCCCTTTCGAAATAAATTATTTTCTTTTGTCATTTAATGATAAAACACTTTTGAAACTTAAAATCATAATATCTTAGTTAAAAAAGGGGTGTGACAGCTTTGGAGACTCCATTAGGATTTTTTTTAGAATTTAAGCTTATTTTTGAGTGGTATAGGCTTAGTTTGACACTATAGGTGTATAGACATTTTGTTTGTGTTATTGTTGTTGGATTCATATGTGTCCTTTGTTTACAGTTTTTCCTTATGTATTAGCGTTTTATATCTATCATCATATGCATTACTCTGAGTCACTTCTTTTGCAACAAGTCTCATAGTACACGTGTGTACATGAACATTCATTGAGACACCCTTATTTTAGGAGGGGAGCTGTCAGGTGTATGGATTAGATGGAAAGCTATTACAACCACTATGTACCATATACTCCCCCGAACAACCTTGTTAGTGGACTATAGCCTAGGTCAACCTTTAGGTCATGTTTATTTGCATCATATTGAGACCTAGCAGGATCCACTTGGTCCTTTGTAGGAGACTCACCCCTAAAGAATCCTTACATTCTAATTATTTCACCGTTGAGGGTAATAGGGTCATTTAACAACTAATTTTGGGAAAGTATGTGCTAGAATTAAAAGAAAGTGTGTAGGTAAGGAAAAGTTCGAAAAAAAAAAAAGAAAAAAAGAAAAGTCAGTCAACAAAGTTTTTTTTAGAATTTGTTATGGCATTTATTTTTCATAATCCAAAAATTCAAAAATATTTCATTTGTCTTTTGCACTCAGTTTCTCAAAAAAGGAATAAAAAAATTTCGGCATGCATTCATAAATTGAAAATGTCAAAAAAATATTTTTACTTGCATTTGTAGAAGCTTTATAAATTGTTGTAAAAGGAAATTCCATTTTTAGTATATGTATGTTTTCTATGTCAGAAAATTCAAAAAATATATTTTATTTCTATCTTGGCTTTATTTTAGAGAAAGTTCATCTAAAAAGTAAAAAAGATTTTCCTTTTGTGGTCGTAGGTGTCATTTTTCTATGAAGCTTCATATTGAAAACTAAAAGAAAAAACCTAATTGATGTTTTTCATTGTCTGTTTTGGTCGTGTCCCTCAAGTGTTAGTTCAGTTTATTAGTGTTTAATTGTCTAATCTGGATGAACTATGCATACCTGGTTCCCCTCTCTCGATAGTGAGATATGTAGGAAGCCTTTCTAGGGTTCGGTGATCTTATTTAAAAAATTCAAAAATATTTTCTTCACTCTTTATTTAAAGTAGGTATTTCATATACATTTTTAAAAGAAAACTACAAAAATATTCTTATTTAATAGTTTCAAGTTTCATTTTCATATGAAATTCACTATCAAAAATCCAAAAAGATTTTTCTTTGGTAATCATAGGTTTCATTTTGTATAGGTACTTTAAAGCTAAAAAAAAATTCAAAAAAAGATTTTCGTCAATTCTTTTGATAATTTTTCTTCTTCTTACAGTTTCAAGAAAAAGAAAAGAAAGAGTTTGACTAGCCATTTTGTGGCCATACTTCAAGAACTATGCACACCTGATTCTCCTTTCTCGGGAGTGAGATAAGTAGGCGCCCTTTTTGGGTTCAGTGATCTTTTCAAAAGCAAAAAAAGAAAAAGGATAAAAAGATTTTGAAACAGTGTTGAACTTTAACACATTTGTCATCTCTTGTTCAGTCAGTTTAAGGTGATTGGTTGTGGCATTCTTGCTAGTCCCCCATATCATATCAAATCAAAGAAAAGGTTAGTTGTGTCCAACAAGGATATAGAGAGTGACATCATGGATCATACAAAGAGCCAGAAAAATGAGAGTTTAAAGCAAGAGATTGTGAATCTAAGGCATCAAATAATGGAAATGTATTGAGCTTGGTACATTGGGTTGCCTCCTCCTTCCTTCTCTACTATTGACCTTACAAATACCTTAGAGTTTTTTACCAAAATATCAAGGTCGGTTTTCTGTTGTTGTTGATGCACCATAACATGTCTCAGAATTTACTCCAAGCCAAAAGCATCTCAATTCTTCAATCACTCATTCTTTAGATCTCCAGTACAACCTACCATATTGATATCACCACCTATCATTACTGCTTCTATTGCACAACCCTCAACTGAGACTTCCATGGCTATTCACTAAACGATTGTGCTTTCTGAATCTGCTAATGAGTCTATGTTCAATACTCTTAATGATAATTGCTATACTCATGAGCCTATATTTAAGTTAAATGGACCATCAAAGTTTCTTACCAATAATCTTACCATGGCAAAAGAGCCAAAGAAAATGATTGAAAAAATGAAGAGTGTGGAAAATGCTATGAACAGTTCCTTAGGGATTGTGGGTAAAGAAGATGTTTTATTCAAAGACTAGAGCATGTCTTCAAGTGTTAACCTTTCTCCAATCCTTGAGATATCAAAATTTGAGGAGAATGATGGACATGAGGAATCCATGAAATATTTAGAATGATATTGCTATCAATTAAGGGAAACTGGGGGAAGAAGAATGAGGATGATGCATCGGCTATTGTAATTGGACAAAGAGTACGTCCAATAAAACCACTTCTCCATTACCCTCTCAAGAACAAGTTCATACTCAAGTTCTCTATAATCACTCCCAAAATTCATTATACTATAGTTCCCTACCTCCATATCTAGTATATAGCGCATAACCATATATTCAACTCCCTTCTTACTTGTAATGGTGCGTACCAACTCCCTAGAGTTATTCTCAAACTCCACAAACATATCAAAGCCCTTCTAAGCCTGATGTTCGATCCAAGTCAAAAAATGAAAAAAGAAAGAAGCCGAGGGACAGTTTCACGCTAATTGGAGAATCATATACCAGTTTATTCCAGAGATTAGTACAATGGGGGCATGATCAGTCCTATCCTTGGGTATACTCCTGACCCACATTCAGGAAATTTTGATCTTAATGTATGATATACTTGTCATTCTGATATTTATGGTCACAATATTGAAGATTTTTGTGCTTTGAAAAGAAAAATAGAAAAGATAATTCAAGATAAATCGATTATGGTGTAGAAAATTGATAGTGAATATAGCTCTAGTCGTGGTGATGTGCAAATAGGTGGCTAAGATGTCAAGATCAACAATTTGAAAGTCTCTCTTCTCCTTATCAAGAAGGTTTGCTGGTAGTTTATTTTGTTTTCCTTTCTATTTTCTAAATTATCTCTGGGTTGTAGTCCAGAATCTATCTGGTTTTGTTTCTCTTTCATTTTTATTTAAATCCTTCTATATTTCCAGTCTTTGAATGTGGAATCCCTTGTTATTTGGTCTTATCTAAGTTGTTTGTTTGTCTTATTTATGCAATACTTTTTATGTTGGTTCTAGTGTTATGAAATAGATTCAGAATTTTAGTCATATCTTAAAATCTAGTTTAATCATGAAATATTGAATCAGAGATCTAAAGTTATAAAAAAGCATCTGAGAAATATGTAGAGTGTTGAGACATTTGGTGACCACGTTGAAGTCTTCTTTAAAAATTAAGGCAATTATTTT